>NC_034596.1:47839304-47843265 GCF_900095145.1 Mus pahari
TCTCTCTCTCTCTCTCTCTCTCTCTCTCTCTGTGTGTGTGTGTGTGTGTGTGTATGCTTGAAAGCACATGTATACATATAGAGATGCTCAGTAGTGGTTAAGGGCACTTTCTACTTTTCCAGGGGACCCACACTGAGCAACTCAGGACCACCCGTGCTCCAGCTCCAGGGGATCCAATGCTCTTTTCTCATGGGAGAAGGTGTACACATATACATGGCAAACACATATACAGACACTCATAGCATAAATAAAAATAACAGTAAATCTTTAAAGTAACAGTAAATGTATTGGGACTGACTGGAGAGATGGCCCAGTGGTTGAAGGTACTGACTGATCTTCCAGAGGTATTGGGTTCAATTTCCAGCACCCACATGGCAGCTCACAACTGTCTGTAATACAGTTTCAAGTGATTTGATACCCCCCACAGGCATAAGTGCAGATAAAACAGCAATGTACACAAAATTAATTAATTAGTTATTTAATGCATCTTACGGTCTATAATTCCGTGGGTGTTTACAACAGTAAAAAGCCACTGTGTGTTTACATAAAGGATGTTTATTTTCTTTATATTAGACTCCATCTAGCTGCTTTGTTTCCTAAAATTTTTTTGAATATATTAAAGATGTTTGCTAGGAAAAACCTTAAACAGGAAAATTTCAGGGGAAAATGTGTAGTAAGTTATTAAAAAGTCACTGAAAAGGATTGGGCATGTCTGAAGAGTAACTCAGTGCTCAGAAAAATTAGTTAGCAATGGAAAGACTCCTAATGACATACTGTTCTACCCTTAGATCAGGGCCTCACTCAGCCAACATCTGAGACGCTTCCTCTTGGAGTAGAGAGAAATGAACACAGAGACCCATATGTGGACAATGTGAAGAAAATAACAGGCTTTGGAGCACTCAACCTTACACAGAATGTATAGATTAAATGCCTCCCCTCAAGGTCAGGAAACGTTCTGGAAAAGGAAGTAGAAAGGTGTAAGACACAAATGGGATGGATGACTCCAAGGAGACAGTGTCTTGCAGACACAACGGGACTGGTGAACATGCAAACTCACAGAGACCTTGGCAGGATGCATAAGACCTGTGGGGGTTCAGGGTCCCACACCCTAAGCAAGAGTGTTCGGCAACTAGTACCCACTGTCAAAAGGGAAAATTGATTTTCCCTAATGAAACTATCACTGGGTACTTTATCTATGCTCCAAGGCAGGCCCCAAGCCCAGGAGTAGTTGTCCAACACAACACAAACTCAATGGCATTCCTGTGAACCTTTTGTTTTGATTTTTTGGTTGTTTTATTGATCTTTTGTTTTTGGTTTTGTTTTGTTTTTGTTTTTTTTTGGGGGGTTTGTTTTGTTGTGTTGATTTCATTTGGTTTATTTATTTATTTATTTATTTTTGCTTTTTTTGAGAGTGACACTAAGAGACAAAACCAGATACACACACACAGACACACACTCACAGAGTTGGGTGCGTAAGGCAGTGGGAGGAGTTAGGGAGTGAAAAATAATAAAAATATATGAAAAGATAACTATAAAAATAATGTAAAAGGAGAAAACAGTAAAATCAGTTTCAGAGTTGAACAAAAAACTCAAGAGACTAACAGAAAAAAAACAGAGGCTGAAGATAGAAGATTGCACACAGTTAAAGGGCTGCAGGGGCAGACTGTGAAGTCTATTCTGCAGTGGCTTAAAAGCTTCAATAAATGATAAGAGCGTCTCAGATCCAAGAAATCCTATAAAACACAAAAAGTCTCTGGAGCAGGAGAAGCAATACATGACTCTAAGAGCAAGCTAGGAGAAGACAGAGACAGCCGTCAACAGGTAAGGGCCGGTTTCTCAGCAAAGTCGCGAGGTGGGAAGACAGCAACTTGCTCTTCTTAGTGAGCTGAAGAAAAATTTAAATTCTCATAAAAGACAAGTATTAGCGGGGCATGTTGGCGCACACCTTTAATCCCAGCACTCAGGAGGCAGAGGCAGGCGGATTTCTGAGTTGGAGGCCAGCCTGGTCTACAAAGTGAGTTCCAGGAGAGCCAGGGCTACACAGAGAAACCCTGTCTCGAAAAGCCAAAACAATAACAACAACAACAACAAAAAAAAAAAAAAAACAGAAAAAAACAAAAAAACCCACCATCACCAACAAAAAAAAAAAAGCCAAGTATTTAGGATTTACTTCATATCATTTAAATTAGAATCAATCAAGTGATATTTGACAAATGGAAGTCGATTGCAAGAACTACCAAAGAACTTACAGAAGGAATTTCTCACTAATACACGTCATACAAAAAGATGTCACTTCAGTAAAGGACTAAGGTGGAGGAATAAAGTGTGAGTTAACAGTTTGGTACACCGTAGGCAAGTCTAAATGATCATAGCTTAATTATCATGGAACAAGAACAATCATCAACCTGAGAAGGGGAAACATAGTAAGAAAAATTCTCAACAAGTGACATAGGGTCATGTAACCTTGACTCTTTATTTCTGAGTCTTGTGAAGAAACCAATTTGAGTTGAGTAGGACACTGACTCAACTGGATATGCTATTTAGTTTTGCCTTAGTCAGTGTTCTGTGGCTGTGAAGAGTCATCATGACCGCGGTGAGTCTTATAAAAGGAAAGTATTTAAATAAGGATTGCTTACAGTTTCCGAGGTTCACTTCATTTTCATCATTATGAGAACAACAGCAGCATTCAGTCAGACATGGTGCTGGAGAGTAGCTGAGTTCTCTATCCAGTTTGGCAGGCAGAGGGAGACACTAGGCCTAGCTTGAGCATTTGAATCTGAAAGCCCACCCCTAGTGACAAACTTCCTCCAACAAGGCCACACCTCCTAATCCCTCTCAAGCAATGCCTGCCCTAATTCACATGTTTTTTAACATATGAGCCTAGGGGAGTGATTTCTAGTCAAACCACACTAGCAGAAGGGGTGGGAGATAGGAAATAGGGTCAAGAGAAAGTGGAGACTGAAAAGTCAGCAACACATTCTCAACACTATCAATAAGTATAACTAAAGTAAGAAGACATGTCAAAGACCTGAGTCATTAAAACTTTTTACATTGTTTGCAGCAGACAAACCTGAAGTGCAGGAGATATAAATATCAAATGTATTCCTCATAAGGTGTTTTTAAATAATTTTTAAAGATACCTTAAAATTTAAGAACTATAAATAGAATTGCAAATAGACATGCAAAATTAAACTGGAGGATTCCAAAAGTTCTCTCTTCCAACTTACCAATTTGATAAAATTTCATGAAAACAAAGCAATTTAAATGACACAGCTAAGTATAATCTACTCGCTACAATTTAAACAAACAAACAAAAACCAGAAAGAGGTGTCAGCCATATTTAGACCTCTCAGGATTCCTAGTAAAAGTTAGTGAAACACCATGGGGTTATTACAGCCAATACTTCTAACAGCTCAAGTTGAGAGGAGTGAGCTTGTGTATTTCTCAAGCTGAGAAAGAAAGCCAGCTGATTGGAAATGTGACCACTGTTCATGGGCTTAGGGCTAAGTGTAGAAAAGAGCACACCACTCAAACACATTGAGTTAGTTTTTGCTTGTTTTCGTGAACTCTAAACAGTCATCAGCAATTTTTTCACTTTTTTCTGAGAAATCTTGGAGCATGAGAGACCACACTGAGAAGCTGCCAAAATACAGTGGGGTAGCAGGCAGGCTCAGAGAGCTCTTGTCTCTCAGCAGGGGACTTCAGTGATCCCCAAACTCAGGAGCTGGGATAGATGTATGGGCTGCATCCCAGAAATGCTGACATCTTCTTGGTCTGTTTGTACCTACTTTTCCTGGTTTTTGTTTGTTTGTTTGTTTGTTTTGTTTTGCTTGGTTTTGTTTTTCTTTTAAAAACTCTTATGCTTAGTCCCCACCCCCCCCCGACACACTACTTCAGTATGGTTTCCTTCCTCTTCCTTCCTTCCTTCCTTCCTTCCTTCCTTCCTTCCTTCCTTCCTTCC
>NC_034596.1:47843290-47845987 GCF_900095145.1 Mus pahari
CTTCCTTCCTTCCTTCCTTCCTTCCTTCCTTCCTTCCTTCCTTCCTTCCTTTCCTTCTTCCTTCCTTCCTTCCTTCCTTCCTTAGTTCTTTTCTTTTTCTTTCTTTCTTTCTTTCTTTCTTTCTTTCTTTCTTTCTTTCTTTCTTTCTCTTTCTTACATATTTTTTTCTTTTTTTCAATAAATTCTCTGAATTAGAATATTTGGCACAGTTGCTACTCTCCTGAACTGACCATAATTGTTGTAATTTAATCTAGGAATTAAATAACAAAAGTATGCTTACCCTTGTTGCTTCACCACACAAACACACAATACACCTTTCACGATGGATTCAAGAGCTAAATGTTAAAAAAGAAAAACTGAAAAACCTTTTAATTGGGCAAAAAAAAAAAAAAAAAAAAAAGGACAACATATTTTGAGCTTGAAGAAAAAAGTATTCCATAAGACAAACTAAACTATAATTCAAAAGGAAACCATTGACAAATTTGACTGAAGCAAAATTTAAAATTCTATTCATTAAAAGAGTGAATGCAAACTGAAATTGGATAATGCCATTAATAGGAAAAGTCACTTCTACCTCATTTAACAACAACAACAAAAAATACATACATCAATACATCAATTAAAAAAAAACCCTCCTAATCAAAACGAGGTAAACAAACTTCAACACTTCAACAAGTTGTGGGAGAAGAAATCTAAGAGTAACAACTGGACATGCTGTCAGCAAACTTACAAATCTGACAAATGTGAATTAAAACCACAAGGTCTTTACTTCACTGAAGTGGAAAGTCAAAAGCCAAAAGCTGGATAATGCCAAATGTTAATATGAAAAGGTACCAATGGGAAAAATTACACACCACTCCTGGGACAAGGAGACACAGAACCTTTGTGAGCAATGTGAGAGCATCCAATAAACCCGAAAAAGCAGTACACCCTTGGCCAATTACTCTGCTGCTAGCAGAGATTTCCAGAGGCTGCTACACACAATTTACCATTACCAAATACTGGGGTTGTTATAATGAATGTGCAGGATAATATGTTGGTGATCATAATATGATTTACACAGGCCAGCTGAGATGCTTCTTCTCATAGAGTTTGTAGACTACCTGCAGGGCAAGAGCTCTCAGAGATAGTGCCTAGGAACAAAATTTACTTGAAGCAGAATGCCATGCAACTGTGGTACGTTTATAAGCATAATATAACTTGAAAGAGAACAGAAAACTCTTTTAAATTATCAAGTTCTTATTCATTTTTATGTGATTCAAGATTTGTTTGTTTATTTGTTTTGGGTTTTTACTAACCCATATTTTGCAACTGTTCCAAGAACACCTTCAATGCTTTTTTCCTATCCATCACAGTTTCTGTATGAGATTTAGACAGTTCTTGTCTTGCCATGGCCAACATACCCCAACAAGATAGCAGAGAGCTGAGAAGGTAGCCATCCCTAAGTGTTCAGGATCTTGGTCTCTTTTCTTATGTGTTGGTCTAGCTTCATTGGGAACCATGGCAACCGGTCTTCAGAAGAGATGGCCAGCATGAGGAGCTGAGTGGTTTTATTTGCTTTCAGCCCCCATCAAAATTAACCGGACACTCTGAAACCAGAGAGGGTCAAAGAAATTAGAGTGAAGAAGTTTTTTAATCCAATAAGTATAATCCATGTTATAATAGACCAATTAAAGAAATTGATCTCCTGTAGGGTCCAAGCTAGTTGTCATTTCAAAAATTCCGCCTTCCCATAAGAAACAAGAAGAAAATAGGGGCTATTTATAGTACCCAAATATTACTGAATATCTTCCATTTGTTTGACTCAAGGCTGAGCTTTCCAAGGGGCTCATGCATCAATTGTCTAGAAAAACAGCAGCCCCTAGATCCTTTCCACAAGTAAAATTGAAGATAAATTAATCATTATGTAGTCTAAAATATAAAAATATATAAATGTGCCAAAATCAAAAACAAGGAAAGGTTTTCTTACCTCTGGTGGAAAACATACTTCTAGGTCAGGCATTAAATGCTTGGCCATTGAAAATACAAAAAACAAACATTTCTTCACAGATTAATAGAAATAGAAAAATGTCAAAAGATTAAAGACTAAGGATATTGGAAGTCATGTATAATATACTAATGGTCCTACCTGAAAAGATTATTGAAAGATGAACGTACCTATGGAAAAAGGTCATGAGCTGATTATGAAAACATTTCCAATAAATATAAAAACATTTAACTGTACTAATAAAAATTCTAATTACAGGAGTAACATTTTTGTTAAATTGACAGTGACATTGTGAAAAATCTCAACCTGGACCACAAAGTAGCAATGACCATATATACTTTCTCAGTCTGTGGGTACTAATGAATTTTACCCTTTGTTATGAATATATAGGTCAGTTAATGTCACAATAGGAAAAAGGGCATTCATTGAGGAGACTATAGGAGTTCAATAAAGAAGCTATTACATATAAGCATGGCTTAAGCAACCAAGAAGATATGGTACACAATCAATGTGCAGTGACAGTGTGACATGGACACTACCTCAACCTGAAGGTAAAAGACAAGAGGAATTACTAAAATTTAAGAGTTGAGAGAGGAGAGATGTAAGGAGAGGTTGCTTGTTAGGACTGTGTCTCTCTCTTTTTTTTATTATTATTATTTTCTTTATTTACATTTCAAATGCTATCCCGAAAGTTTCCTATACCCCACCAC
>NC_034596.1:47846062-47863286 GCF_900095145.1 Mus pahari
TGATGGCCGATTAGGCCATCTTCTGCTACATATGCAGCTAGAGACACAAACTCAGGGGGTACTGGTTAGTTCATATTGTTGTTCCACATACAGGGAGGACTGTGTCTCTTGATGGGGGGCTACAGTCACTATGAATGGAAAACTACCATGCACGTATCTGGCAAAGTATATCCTAATCTCATGCCACTACCACGTAACCTCAGTGTGCAGTCAATGCTTTCCCATTGCAGGAATTCTCTACAAGGCAGAGTGCAAGGATCACAGGTACAGTCTATCCAGGTCAGACCATGGGACACAGAGGAGGGCAGAAAAATATGTGAATCTGAAGGCACACATAGAGTTTGTATCTATGCTAGCCAAAACTCTTGGGAATTTCCCTGAAGAATTACAAGGAACACATGGGTAAGCCAAAGAAAAATTGTCAGTGTTTGCTAGGGTTTTTTTCTCCCCTTGATATAAAATCCTTAACTATTTTGGAAGACGTAGGAATCATTATTTCTTACACAAAGGGAAAGAACATCCTTCACTCGTGAAAGAAAAGATAATGAGAGTTTTTCATCAGAAAACATTGTGGAAACTGGAGGATGGTGGCACAGACTTTTAATCCCAACACTTGGGAGGCAGAGGTGGTAAGAGCTCTGAATTTGAGGCTATGCTGGGGTACCAAGTGAATTACAGGACAGCTAAGGATACACAGAGAAGTCCTGCCTTGAACAGGAAGAAAAAGAAAATAATGTCCAAAACAATTTACTCCCTAAATTCCTATGTACTTCAGAAATATGATCCAGTTCCCCAAGGAGAGCCCCTTGCTAGTCATTTGCAGAAGAAGTTCTATCTTTGGCATGAAATGAACAATGACACCTGAGACAGCATAATTTCCTTGACTGAATGTCACTACTATTTAGGTATACAGCTGAAAATAAGACAAGTATCTAATAACTTCTTGTAAATTACGTTTGATTGAGAATTACATGCATTAAATATTTGAACAGTGATAGTGTACTAAACATTTATTTTTCCTAATTTATATTGAAAACTCAAAGTCTAGCACAAGCATAGATCTGATGAAGTACCAAGGACATGACTTAATCATTACTTGTGGCAGAAAAATAAAAAAATAAAATAAAAAGTTGAATTCATCACCAGGTGAATCTGGGTCTGGCCATTGTCTCCATGGAAACAAGGGGCAAACAAGAAAACATGGGTTCTTTAAACTACAATTGAGTCTGAACCTGTAAAATTTTTTTTTCGTCTCCTTAAGGTGCTAATGGTACTCAGCCAACAGCTTCTAAATTCCACATAGTTATCTTTGTCCTGAGACTCTAAGCACTGCTACCCAAGATCACCACTGGTGACATTCAACACTCACATGGCTAGCATCCCAGGAATGACCAATACTCTACCGATATCCAGGAGTGGAAATACTTTTATAAATTTTGAGGTCTCTGGCTAGAGAGAGATCTATCTCCAGAATTGCATTTATATGGACTGCTTTTCTAGAACTGTTCCTCATACTGCTTTCAGTTAAGTTTCCAGAAATCAAAGCCAAAGATAGAAACTCTTGTGCAGATGATTAGTAAGGTATTCTCCTTGGAGAACTGGATCATGAGGAAACAGGAAAGAACTGAAATGAAGTACATCCTTTGAAGACGTAGCAGGCACAGTCCCAGACCTCTACCTGATGGTCTGAGAAACTCTCAATTGTGAGTGACCCATTGAACCATTCCACCATGAGGCAAGATGATTGTGCACCCAGATGAGCCTTCTCTGAGAAGTAGAACTTTCTTGGAGAGAGGCTCCAGTAGGCTAGTGGCTGTCCACGGGTAGATGGTCTACTGTGCGCCAGCTGCTAGCCACAGACTCCTTTTCACAGCTGGCCTGTAGAAAGGGAGGAGCAGAGCACCAAAGCTCAACTGCAGAAGGAAGCAAACTTCCTGCTGAAACAGTCACAGAATGTCCCATGAAGATGCTACTTGGCATGTAAAGAAGAAAAATAGGCAATTAGGCAGACAATGAGGACGCCAGAGTATTCAGGCAGCAAGTTCACTAAGGTCAAGTGTGGAGAGGATTTATATTCAGAATCAAATACACCTAATTTTAATTCTTCTGAATTCAGAGGAAGCTTATCTACTGGGTGTTAATTTTTATTTCATTTATTTTCTTTCCCTTGGATTATTTCCTTTAAGCTAATAGCCTGCCAATTCTTCCTGGCAGTAGTGTCATTGAATATAGCTAGTTAATGAGGTACACCGGGGTTAGTTTACAGTATTTGTACCAATTAAGGTATTTAAACATCTCACTGGAGTAATAATACACACCTTATAGGAAAACTGGGCATTTTGGCAGCTTAAAAAAGTGTGTTAAAAAAGTTGTCTTGCTATTGGCTCCAGGCTTTCTGAAACCATGTGACATATAAAGGTTCAAGTTTAAAGTAAAACAATCAAAGGGAGTTACAAAAAAAAGAGAAGCTTGGGAAACACTGAATTAACCTAATTTATTATTTGAAATATGAGAAAATATTAAAAATAACAACTGAACTATAGCATCTACTTTTAAAATATCTGTATCTAAAAGCTGATATAATTGAAGTAAACCTGTCTTTTTATTATATTTGCCCCCTTCCCAAAGAAAATGGTTTAGGGAGGTATGAGTTCTAGACCCATGTTATTTTTGGTGAGTATGCAAATTTATATGCATGCATTTAATAATATGTATTTGTTTGTGTTCATGTGAACCTGAATGATAGACAGCAAGAGGGGGGAGGAATAGAACAAGGGAGGGAGAGAAAGAGAGAATTTATACCTGCATCTTTATTTCAAAACCAAATATAAATTGTTAAAATTCTAAATTGTATGTGCCCGTGTACCTCTGGTATAAGCATAGAGATGATCAACTGTTAACACCACAATAAGGTTAGCTTTTGAAATTGTAAGGTGAGAAAAGCCTACCTTTAGAGCTTGCCAGCCAGGATCTGCTGTTGTGCAGTCAGGAGCTGTGGGTTATTAAATGAAATCAAAGGCACATCAGGCCAGCAGCATCTTACAAACCATTAGTGTTTCATTTAAAGGGAGTGTCTTGTTTCTGAAATATTCATAGCTGGAATCCACCAGCACTGCTGAGATTTACATCTTCTTTCTCCCTATTATGCCTGCTGAATCCCCTCACTTGCTATTGTAGGAAAAATATTCAAAGATTTATAGGCAGCAACGAGAAGGCAGCAAATTATGACATCCATTATTGGCATCTGCTCTTGTCTGTATCCCCAGGAAATGCAAATACAAACTGCTTCCAATTTCCTACTACAACGGAGTTGCAAAGGGAACTGTTATATGCAGATGAGGCAACTTCTATTTGGACAGAGATAAAATGGAAGAAATTTCATTCTACCACACTTGGCACTCCATTTGCATAACTCAGAGAAAGCTGTCACAAAGGAATAATAAAAAAATCATAAAGCGTTGAAAGAGCCACATACAATGCCTGTAGCTAGACTGCTTACAGCAGAAAAAAAGCATGGCGGTGGGTTGTATGGGCTGCTACAAGATCTAAAAACAAAAGGAAGCCTAAATTTAGAAGCTTCTATATTCCCCAGTACAGTGATCCCACTTCACGTGCTTGGCAAATGGATTATGCTAGTTTTGAAAATAACTTATAATTCAGTTAAGCAGAAAAGACACACCCCACATGACCAAGTTCTAAGATGATTTTGGCATGGATTTTCTCTTCTGGTACAGCATGACTATAAAGATGTTTTCCATGATTTTGTAGCTTTTTTGAGGGCACAGACTGTGTGTATCTACTGTACTCTTTATTCTAGACGAGTTTTAAACATAAATACACACTGTAAGTGTTTACTGATCAGAACTTATAGGGCATGGGAGACGGCGCTCTAGAGCAGCCTGGCTCCCTAGGAGACTGGTGCTTTGTCACTGTTTCTGGGCTCACACATGATCCCCATTCTGTTTTGCTGATCGTTTGGATGTTGTTTGTCCACTGGAGTTTCAGGTGCTAGAACCTGGTCCATGGAAATTGATGAGATGCTGGAATCTTTTAGAGCTAGAATGTAATAACGTTCAGCACCATAATCTCCATTCTACCTTCTCCCAATCTATGCAGTTCTACTTTACTGTTCTATCAGTTCTGCGTTACCTCACTTTCTAAGAACTATTGGAGAGAAAACATGTAGCTAAATGACTCCATTATTATCTTTCTGGTCTTCACCAGTGGTTATAAATACTGCCTAAAATTTCAGGACTGTTCTCAAGAGCTAATTGGTTCTAAGAATGACTGGGTTGGGCCATGCAGGACTTGAGAACAGTCATAATAATTCTATCTATACTAAAATTCTACCTTTAACTTCAAATGAAGGGCCATCTCTCCTGTCCCTGTGAGCCAACCCTACACTTGCTCTTGTGCTGGGACCCCTCTCCTACCTCATCTCTTTGGCAAGCTCATGCTAGCATGTTTCACCTTTCTTGGTCTTCAATCTCTGAATCAGTTTCTCTCCCAGTTTTTTCTATCTTAAAAAAACTAACTCTGAGTTTTACCTATTGACATATCTTTTTTTCTCTTCATAAAAAGGCTACTTTAAAAATAGACTTCAATTTTAAACATAAAAATCTTGATGTACATTTCCTCGAGCATTATAAAACATTATCTGCCAGCATATGCTGACAAACTGGCTTTATCAGACCTCCTGGAGCTGCAGACTCTTGAGTGTTTTAAAACATGGAGTAGTCAACTCCATTGTCTGCTTCATATTTTTGTGACACCTGTTTTGGAACTTTCTGAATCATTTCTTTATAAATCTTATTTCTCCCATACTGCCCACTTTGCATAGTGGACTCAGTTGTGATCTGTGACCCTGAGACCATGCTATTCACACCTATAATGGCCAGCTCTCAATCTTGAGTTCCTACCCAGAACCTCTCCCCGGGCTCCTCAAGGTCTGTTTATTAGCAAATAGCTACCTTTTGCTTTGCGTGTCTCCAGAACTCAGGCCACACTAAGCTCACTACTTGGTTCTTGCATTCATCCTGTTCTGCTCCCAAGCCACATGTATGGCTGCATTTCATCTCCTATTGTGGCCATTACACCAACATGTGCTCCTCCTTGCTTTGCCTTCGCACTTTCAAATCTCAAACCTCTCTGTGCTTGTGTTTCTAAGAATAGTGTCAGAGCTTTGACCAGCAGAGATGCTTTAGTTCTCCATGGAGTTGAAGATATTCTATGTTTGGTGGCTTACAGACCTGATCTCAGCCAGATACCGTAAGAAATATATTATTTTAAAAATAGATTAATTATACATACAAGCATGTTCTGCCACTATGCATACACTGAGTCAGGAGCACACGGGAATAGCATTCATTTGCGTTTGCTTACTAACCTTTCCCCAGGTAAACACGGAATGCCTCCGAGTAATTATGGTGCATAATGCTATTTAAGAAAAGCAATAGCTCTTGTAGGACTTGCAGAATTGCTTAGACACTGACAGGATGCTGTAAACATGATCTTCACATAGAATTCGAATGGTGGGGCGAGGTTGAAAACTCGGTTAGTAGAGTGCTTACCTAACGTGCATGAAGCCTTGGGTTTGAATCTGAGAACCAGCTAAAACAACACATGTTGATATAAACCTGCAATCCCAATATTCAGGAGATGTAGGCAAGAAGATCAAAAATTCAAGATAATTTCTCCCTATGTAGGTATTACAACACAGGAGACATTATATCGAGAGAGAGAGAGAGAGAGAGAGAGAGAGAGAGAGAGAGAGAGAGAGAGAGAGAGCTCATAAAGATGATTCAATGGACCAGAGTATTTCTCTATAAGCCCTACACCTACAATTCTGGTTCCAATCTCTAACAACAACATGTAAAGCCAGTCATGGCTAAGTGTGCCTATAACATTAGCATGAGAGGACAGAGACAAGATAAAGTGACGGAGAAAAACTCCAGACAACCTTCTCTAGCTTCTACATTCATATAAACATGTTTATACAACACACACCCATCTGCACACAATACACAGAATAAGGAACATGAATAATATTCAAAATTAACTAGTCATACACACATCTACCTGTACTTAATAGTATCTCTGTATGTATTTGTATGTACCCACTATTATCCCTCACCATCATCCTCTTACCTAGAAAATGACTGACAGCTGCCTACAGTAACCATGAAACTCAGAGGATTTATTCCTAGTCATCAGATCACATTATAATCTTATAGCACAAGCAAAAAAAAAAAAAAATGAGATTCTTGAGGTTTTCTGACTCCTAGTTCTGCATAGTTTTTACTGAACCAGTTCACTGTCTAAATCCTAGAGACAGGTTATCATCGTGTCTTCTTTAAATAAGTCGTTCCAGTAGCTTATGGAATTAACCAACATCTCATTTCCTCATTATCAGAGTGTTCAGGCAATCAAATCTACTCTCAAGCCTGTGCCTTCCAAATCAGAAGAAGGTTCAAATCTGAGAAGTGAATACATTTATCTAAGCAGAGTCTGTCAGAACATTTTTTTAATAAAGACCTGGCCCAATTTCAGAGCTTTCTTTTCATTAGGGCAGGTCTGAAAGCAAAGGCCTTGAAAGTGGTTAGAAAAACATAGTGTAATCACTATGGTCCCATTATCCTGTCCCTGGGTAATCATTAGGCGTCGGGTTGCCAAAGCGAAGGGCGGCAAATTACTCATTTATTGTTGCCTGAGCTGTGCAGAAGATTGAAACTGGACTACTAATGATTTTTTTTTCACCTTGTTTGGGAGATTCTGTAGAGGAGTTCACATGCAGCACTGAGTCTGACTGGCCAGAGACGGTGCTTTAAGAAAAATATGAACAGGCAGCGAAGCATTGCTTCCTCGGGCGAGGCTAGGAAGCTGCCCTACCTCTCTACAGCAGTTCTACAGGAGGAACGGAATGGATTAAGCTGCACAACCAGAGAAGAAACTAGGGGGTCTGAGTACTTTGTCGTGGAATCCAAGAGACCAAGTACTAAGTTGACATGGAGTCAAGCACAAAACAGAGTTAAGACCAATATTTACCAAGTACAGGGGAAAATATTTTAAATATATCATTTAGTTTTATGTTCAATAAAGAGTCCAAATCTAGGGGTGGAGAGAAGCAAGCAAATACTCCCACTTTCATTCGAATGTTTACAGATTCCAGCATGAACAGATAAGCTTGAACACGCCAAGCCACCCTTTACTAAATTCATATCCACAGCTGAAACAAACATAGGCAGTGACCTTCTGACTAGACCCTCGACACTTAGGAGCAGAGTGACATTTCACACATCATGTAAGGGAGTACAATGGTCACTACAAGGCAGCTCTGAGTATTTATATGGCTGTTCTAACTGAAGTGAGATTACTAAAAATATAATTTACCAATCTAGCCGAGCAAAACGGCCCTATTATAAGTGAAATACAATTTAGGTATGGAGTCTGATTCTAAGGTATAAAGGTGCTGGATAGTCGCTGAGACAGGAAAGGAGGGAGGTTTAGAAAGTCTCCGAGAGTCTTTTGAAGTCAAATGTTACATTTGGAAGTACAGATAGAAAGATTCTTGCTTCTATAGGAAATGGTACATTGTCTGGAATGGGGATGCAGGAATCAAAAGGCATTGATTTCTATTGCCAGCTCGGCTGGTGACTGCCTCTGTAGTCAGAGGCAATTTCCTTAGCCTATTTGTGACTAAATCTCGGCATCTACAAAATGAGGTTAGTAATCTTTTCTGCTTGAGAACAGCAAGTATTATTATTAGGACTTTTGTTCATGTTATTAATGTTTGCGATGGCTTCAGGGATTTTCAAATAAAAAGCATTATGGAAGTCCTAATGTACCATTAATACTATTTCCATGTTATTCAAAAAGTGTACTACGGAAGCTGATGGGTTAACATTTACAACATTTTCTTTTTTCTCTATTTTCTTCTTTTTTTTTTTTTGTTTCTTTCTTTTTAAAGAAATAGCTGGATTAAGCAGTATTATTAAATGCATGGATTTTGCCCTTAAATAACATTTAGAAAGCCTACAAGGGCTAGCTTCTGATCAACCTTATATTATGCAAATACCAATTTTGGAGTAGCTAGCAAAAGGTTCAGTATTTTTACCTATTTTATTCTCTAAACTCAGGGCTCTGTTTCACTCACATAACTTAGATAAATTACGCATCATCATTTGTTCAAAACTTAGAATGCTCTTGTTATTTGTAAATTATAATCCTTTCTTTGACTGTGGCTTTCTTAAAACCTGTCTGATAGATCATCATTCAGTTTTCTAACTGACTGTAACATGACAACACCCTTCAAGCCTTGCGAGTTTGCAGAGCTTGCTTAAAGTTTGGTGTCTAATAGATGCGGGGTGCACTCTAATGGCACCTGGCTTTCGGTGGCTATTAAAGTGTGCGTTGCAGACATAGGGCTCCACCGATTTTTACCTACAGAACCCATTTCTAGAGCTCTCTATTGTAACATTATCATTAAGGTTAGTGGCCCTCTGCTGCAGACAACATAATTAAATCCTATTGCAATTACTCTTGTTAGGAAATCTCCTGATTCTTGGCACTAAAGATGCACAGGGCTTTGCAGGTGGCAATGTGAAGAGGGACAGTGCAAAGCCAAAAGGTTTGGAGAGCTCTATGCTGCAGAGAGAAAATGGATCCCTGAAGTAAGGCATTATTGGACTCTCTGGGGGATACATTTGCTTTTGAGATTTATTTTATGATACTAAAGAGGGTTTTATTCTTGTTTTGTTTTTCTCCCTGGAGGAATGAAGGAGAGGGGCCTAAACAAGAGGAAGTATTGCCAAAGAAAGACACAGAAAAAGGCCCGAGGAGGACTGGGAAAATGACACAGTGTTTTAAGATAAATAAGAGACAGTCTAGTCTAGCCAATGAAATCATGCCACCTGTTTCATGGACAGTGGTGACGTCCCTTACATCTGCATTTAATGAAATGTGAATTATGATTCACTGTCCCCTTTGGTGGTAGAGAAGGATTCAGCAATCACCATCTAGTAACAGCATCTGTACCACAGCGGACAACAGGACAAAGAAGCCCATTTAAAAAAATAGTCTAACCTGACCTAGTTAGTCTCTTGATGTAAGCATCCAGACCCCGGACAAGAGTTTGATCCTCGTGAGAACCACATGTGTGCTTTCACATGCTATCATGTGCACATGACTGTGCGAGGCAGCGCAGAATGCGGGGGTAAAACCGCTCCATACCTAGAAAACTGTAAAATTGACTCCCTGCCTCTAGGGCTTATTAGGGTCTTTTTCTGGAGAATGCATCTCCTTATTTATGTTCTGTGTTTGTCTCCTCGTCCCTGTAAGGGTTTTCAAGGATTGAACCAGTTGGTATTTAGGAAACACCCCAAACCATGTAAGTGCTCTTGAAAGTGCCATCCTATATATGGCATGCTGTGCTGTTAAAGTGTTCCTCAAAGTGGCCAAGCACACATATATTTAAGCAAAGTAGCGCAAAGTAAGGTTTATATATTTTCCCCTATGGTCCTTTATGAACAGCCAAGTGTGAAGAAACCCAGCAAAAGTAAATAGAAACTATAAAATTCTCTAGAGCAAAAGATGTTTAACATAGTAGTAACAGCCAATAAGTATTAGACAGACTTGAACTAGGCAAAGTGTGTCATGTGTCAAGTGCATCAGTTCACTGAGTCCTTACAGTGTTTCCCTGAGTATTAGCTTGGGTTTACTAAGAGAAAATGAATCACAGAGGGATGGAACACACTGCTTCATCATAAGGATCTGAGGTTATCTTGAGTTCACACTTCCTACTTAGCTCCCATAACGCGCGCGCGCGCGTGTGTGTGTGTGTGTGTGTGTGTGTGTGTGTGTGTGTGTGTGTACACATTGTTTTATAACTACATATACAGTTTGGTTCAATTCACAATTCTTATTCTTTTTAAAACAAACTTTATTCTTGTCCATACATCTTGCATACACATCAGTTATAGATGCAAAGTTCTAGGCCCTATTTTAATGTAACTGTATTTTGTGTACACTCATGTGTACATAGGACTATAATAATTGTCTGTCTTCTTGGGGCACACTATACTTGCTGTCTCCTCTTCTAAGGCTATTGTTTGTCCCAGGTATGTGCTGTAAAGAATTGAACTACCTGCAGAGAACTTAAAAACAATAATAAAAGCCAACTGATGTCCAGATTTCCTTTTTTCACCATCAAGCAATTCTAAATTATGTTAGTTAACGATGACCTGGCCCTTACCAGGTAGTCCTCTCTTCTTCTACCTTACCCGCTTTAGGAAGTTACTGCAGGTCACACAGTAGTAACTTTGGGTCACACAATAGGAAAGTAAAGTATGATCAAAGAAAGCACATACTAATAAAAGTTCACGCTACCTATCAGTCGCCCATCTGGTCTGCATATTTCATTGCAGAAGAAAAACTAAAGCTCTTACGTAAACAAACACTCAGAGACAAAGACAAATAACTGTCTGCGAATCTCCACCGTTGTTCAATCTGCCCCTCATCCTACAAGGAATTGGAGACGGGCATCTGCTTCCTTCTGTTCAATTGTTTGGCAGGACAGTGTGTGGTTCTTTGATGATGAGAGGAGAGAGTAGATGTGGTAGTTAAGGATAAACCTTTTCCCATTTAGTTGTTCCATTCTTCTTTTCTCCCCACGGAGGTATATGGAAAGGAACAAGAATTCAGAACAGTGTGACTAAATCACACTTGTTAAAGTTAGAAAAGCCCCGAATAGGTCAATTTTACTGACTTCACAGAGCGAAACAGCACAGGGACCTTTTCATGAAGAGGAAAAGGCACCGCACCACCCACCTGAGTTGACAATTACTGTTTACTCGCCTGCCTACCGCTATTATTGTCATCAAACTTTATTGATAAGGTCATCGCATGTCAAAACTACAAAGGTGGGAGCTCTCCTTTAGGCTGTCTTTCAGGAGGCTGCTGCAGTCTTTCTAGGTCCCATCCTTGACTGCCCACCAGCCTGCCAACTGTTTCTAGCATCTCTGTCACCACAAATAAAATCTGGAGGATTTTGCCTGCATTTTATTTCCAATTTCCTGTCTTCTTTCGCTCATGAACATTTCACCTTCTGTATCCCACTCAACACATGCCACGTGAAAACCACTGATGGGAAGTAAATCAGATAAGCCAATTTCTGAAGACAGGATGAATAGCTTTGCTAAAGCAGAGATGTATTTGCTTTGCATGCAGACTAAAAACCAAGAATCAGAGTTTTGAATATTTAGTATAGATGTGTCGCTAATGTAAAGTAAATATGAAGTGATAACATATAGTAAAAGATTAGTCTGTTGTCTACTAGAAATGGTATTAAAGTAAGTATACATTAATATAAAATATATACCATATGCACTGTTAGACATTGTATTTCTTCTTTTGTGAACTTTCTATTCAGATTTGTAGTTCATGTTTTAATATATTTCTTAATTTTTAACTAAAAGGTAGTTATGTCATTTATCCATTTCTTTTCGGACACCCACCTTTTCCCGATTTTCTGCCTTGCTCCCTCTCACATTCATGAACTTTTCTTTTCATATGTGCATTAATGCACAGATATATAAATATAACCTCCCCAGTCTGTGTACTTTTGCTTGGGTATATGACTTCAGGACTGACAACTGGAATTAGATACCCAGTTGAGGGATCAGCCTTAGGGACTGTCAGTTTTAAGAGTGAAAGCAAGGCGAGGCCGTCTGTGTTTGAGACCGGGTGAGTCTACTGTGTAACTGTGTTTCCACAAAGTCTGGGAAAGCTAAGTATTTACTATAGAAGGATTAAAAGTAACTCAGAAACTTCAGTTTCAGGCTCTTCCTCTGAATCCTATATAATAGTAGAAAATGGTAGAAAGGAGCCAGAGAAGTATCTCTGAGGGAGACTGCAGTCCTACTATGTGCAAGGCTCTTGGTTTGATCCTCCAACATCACAAAATAAACAGCAATAACAATAATAAATGTGAAAGAAAAGGGTGAAAGGAACCACAAGCAGCCAAGTATACAGATCCTTCTTCTCTTACCAAGATATAGAAAAGGACGGATTGTGTTCCCTCAGATCTTATTAACTATTAGAATAGAAAGAAAGAACAATCAATTATACCACATATCTCGAGTGATGTGATCTTAAAACACAACTTAAGATATATTTGTTAACCACTGTTTGGAACAGTAGGTAAGATATTTTGGTGGTGTCTCTAATTCTAGGCCTTCAACTTTTTTTCTTTTTTTTTTTTTTTTTGGTTGTTGTGTTTGATAAACCCTCATCATAATAAATTCTCACAGAGACAAACGCTGAGAAGAGAACTGGCCCTGTCATTTTGATGCCCATAAATTCTATTTCTTTCCATGGCTATTGACATTTTGGCTCTAGTTTTTATGTGCTTTAGTTAGTTTTGTTCATGTGAGACTTATTATGCCTTTGTTTCTTTTTGCTTTTCTTGTCTGCTTTTTTTTTTCTCTCTCTCTTAAGGATGCTTTTTTGACATATTCTACTGTAATTTTATTGATTTGTAGGTATTTTAGAAGAGTGACCATATAGCTAAGTTCAGATCAACAGTCCTGACTGCCTGAAATACAGTGAGGGATCCTTAAAAGCATTTGAACTGGGGCAAGAAGTGAGGAAAGATGCTTCTATAACTTAATGTAACTATGGACTGGAAGACTGATAGCCGGGGATCCATAAGAGTGGAGAAATGATCAAGCTCCTTCTCATGGCCTGGGCCTCAAATAAGACCAGCTATTGGTCGGACACTGCCACCAGCTCCCAAGCACATCTTGTCGACAGGACAGATTGAACATATTGTAGGATGAAGGTTTTGTGGCTGGGTTGGTGTTCCAGTCCCACTACTGGAAACCTTGCCTGGTTTCAGAAAATGTCTAGTTCAGGCTCTGTATCTTCCATTACTATGAGTCTTTGCTAGAATCACCATCATAAAATCCCAGAAGTTTGTAGTGCCCTAGACTTCCATATCGCTGTCAAATAGCCTCCAATTCCTGTCGTCTCTAGCCAGACTCTCTCCCTCTGTCAAACCCCAACGAAATCCCTCTTGTTCCCATTCCTACCAGCCTTTAGTCCAACTATAAAATCTATTCTAGTTCCCTTTCCCAGGGAAATCCACACATCCCCATAAGAATAGAACTCTCCTTGTTACTTAGCCTTTCTGGGTATGTGGATTGTAGTAGCATGGCTATCCTTTATTTAATAGCTAAAATATACTTATAAGTGAGTACATGTTTGAGTACCATGTTTGTCTTCCTGAGTTTGGGTTATGTCACTGAGGATTTTTTTCTAGTTCCATCCATTTGCCTACAAATTTTATGATGTCATTTAAAAAAAAGAGATGAATAATACCCTATTGTGTAAATCACCACAATTTCTTTATCCATTCTTCTATTCAGTGACATCTAGCTTGTTTCCACTTTCAGGTTATTTTGAATCAAACCACTATGAACATAGTTGAGCAGGTGACTTTGTGGTATGATAAAGTATCCTTTGGGTATATGCCCAAGAGTGGTATATTTGGGTCTTGAAGTAGACTGTTTTCCAGTTTTCTGAGGAACCTCCACATTGATTTCAAGTGGGCTGTACAAGTTTATACTCTTGCCAGTAATGGAGGAACGTTCCCTTGCTCCATATTCTCAGCAGCAAGAACAGTCACACGTGCTATTGTTCTCAGGCATTCTGGAAAATTAAGATAGAATCTCAAAGGAGTTGTGACTTGCATTTCCCTGACTTGCATCCCTAAGGATGTTAAACATTTCTTTAAGTGTTTCTCAGCCATTTGAGGCTCATCTGTTGAGAATTCTGTTTAGATCTGTACCTCCATTTTTTAATTGGATTATTTGGTTTGTTGAAGTCTACATTCTTGAGCTCTTTATATATTTTGGATATAAGGCATCTGTCAGACATGGAGTTGGTGAAAATGTTTTTCCATTCTGTAGGTTGTGACTTTGTCCTATTGAGAGTATTCTTTGCCTTACAGAAGCATTTTAGTCTCATGATGTCCCAGTTATTAATTGTTGATCTTAGTGCCTGCTCTATTTATGTTCGGTTCAGGAAGTTGTCTCCTGTACCAATGCATTCAAGGATTCCCCACTTTCTCATTGATCAGGTTCAAGTGTATCTGGTTCTATGTTTGATCCACTTGTATTTCAGTGTTGTCCAGGGTAATAAGTATGGATCTATTTGTATTCTTCTACATGGCAACATCCAGTTAGAACAACACCATTTGCTACAGATGCTTTTTTTTGTTGTTGTTAATTGTGTTTTTCTGACTTCTTTATCGAAAACCAGGTTGTTTACAGGTGTATGAAATAACATCTAGATCTTCAATTCAATTTCATTGATCAACATGTCAGTTTTAAGCAACTACCATGTGATTTCTATTACTAAGGCTCTGTGGTACAGCTTGAAATCAGGAAGGGTGACACCTCAGGAAGTTCTTTTACTGTTCAGGATTGTTTCAGCAATTCTGGATTGCCAGGAGCCATCTAAGAGTGGCAAAGACTAACAAATGACTTTTCTGAGATGGCCACTGTTTTGCATAGACTTTGATGGATGAGCTCTGGAGGCAGGCCCTAAGAGAGTAACCTCAGGATTGATTCTTGCTGTTGATATGCTTTCCTGTCATTATTAAATTAGCATAACAATCCCTGGACATTAGTCCCCACCCCCACATCTACCTAGATTTTCTATACATCAACAAAGGTGCACTGTCTGGTAGTGATACCATATAGAAAAATAGTCAATTTCTTAATTACTAACGATAATTCTATAAGAATTCCTAAATTCATGCTAGCAATTATTGAGTTCTTTATAATAAGGACCGCAATTAGAGTCCCTCTGTGATATGAAAACTGCAATTAGAATTCTGCCAGTCTTCAAGTTAATTGCTCTGAGATAGAAATCAGTCATTGATACAGATTTACAATTTAGGAATACATTCCTTTAGGCCATAAAACTATTAACTAAGGCTCATCAAAGGAGTGGGAGGATATATTGTAGATGCAAGGACAGAAGATAAAATACTGACTTGGTTTATCTATACAAAACTTCAATGCTGTAAAAAATACCGTTTTAGACTCTCAATGAAACTGTGGAGCTAGTGACAGATACTGAATGTCTAGTTACATAACCAGTCTTAATGGAAACACATTAAGATTCAAATTTATGTTTGAATTTGTTGTGAATTTTATGAATACCATGTGATCTATTCTCCTGAAAACACACACACACGCACACACAAAACAACCAACCAACCAAACAAACCTAGGAATGATGATATTAAGGAGTCAGGAGAAGAGGATAGAAGCATTGCAGAGATGAGAGCTGAGCAGATGAGGAGAGACAGAGGAGAAGAGGGCAGAATTAAGGATGTAGAAGGAGAATAGTGGAAAAGCAGAGTAGAAGCAAAACAGAAGCAGAAGAGACAACAGAACAACAGTAAGATAGAGGCAAGTAGTGAGAGAAAGCATAGAGAGCTATTAAAAAAAGAAGAAGAAGCCAGCAGCTTTCAGCGACAGGATAAGCAAGTGTTTAGATTTTTAGAAGCCATCAGCTTCAGCATGCAGCATAGTGGAGACTGAAAAGGCTGGGGATCATCAATCTTTTGACCTGAATCCATCAGGGGGGTAGAAACGGATTCAGAAACGGATTTTGTCTAATATGAGTATGGTTCTTTCAAGGTCTGTAAAGAGGTCCTCTTGAATTTTGATGGAGATTGTGTTGGTAGGATGACCATTTTGTGCTATGTTAATCCTACTGATCCATGAGCATGGGAAATCTTCCATTTTCTGATATCTTCTTCAATTACTGTCTTCAAAGACTTGAAGTTCTTGTCACACGGGTCTTTCATTTACTTGGTTTGAGTTACCCCAAGAAAGTTTCCAGAGTGGCCTGGAGTTGACCAGGTAGTCTCCACCTGAGTATAGTGTTGGTCCACAGTGTCCTCAAGATTCTGGTCCTAAACGCAGATACTTCCCTTTGATCTGTCATCATGTTTATTAATTCTTTACTTTGAAATCTGTAGTTGAGTGACGTTAGTGCAAATTTTATTTTTGACATTGAACTTTTTAAGTCTAAAATTCCCATTTGTTTCTTTTTTCCTTATGGGGGCTGCCAATTTAATATATTTTATGCATTTATTTGTGTTATATATGAATGATTTCTTTCAACCATGGAACATTTTTCCTGGTGTTATACTAAAGTCTCTACCTGATTATTCCAAAATGTAAACCTATTCAAAGGCAGGATCTATTGACTGTTTTTTCCTGGAGTGTAGGTTGCATTTTTGTTTCTTTCCATGTTCACTACTTTGGACAAATACTTTAGATGATACACTGTATCAGCTCTGAACTCTGATATTTCTAACTGCTTGACTTGAGAGTTTCTCTCCATTGCATTTTTATTGATGTTACTTGGTTGGACTCAGACTGTATGACTCTGGCCCTTGCTTTATGAGCCACCACTAATGTTTCATTAAAGCTGTCTTATTGATTTTGACTTTCAAAATAGTCACCTGCATGATTTAGCAATCAACTCATAACTTGTCAAAGATTGTACTAAATACTGTGAGTCTGCAAAATTGACCAACTAATAGAAATGTATGTAACTTAAAGAGGACATTCAAAGTTAAGATAGTTTTCATGTCTTTTAAGGTTTTATTTCCTTTTCAATACCCTTAGGTAACTCTGAGTTACAAGCAGCTCCCAGTACACATCATGGATATATGTAAAATTTATTCCTTTACTGGCCTCTCTCTCACTTGCATTAGCTTCCAGTTGAAGGCGTAACACTCCCTAAGTCTGTCTGTGATCCCAATGAACGCTTTAGTCTCAGCTTGCAAAACAGCAGATTTCCTCAATCATTTAAGAATTTTGCTCTTCTTGAAAATACTACTAGTCATTTGTTTTTGCTTTCAACACCAAGGTAATCTGCACTCCACCTCCCTGGAACCTTGGCAGCAAAGCTGCTGGTTTTCATAGGCAATCATATCTATTTCCAACTTCTCTGCTAGGGAAACAGTCATGGACTCAGCCTTGGCTTGTGCAAGAATTCCATTGGATCCCGCCACATATGTAGCAGAGGATGGCCTTGTCCGGCATCAGTGGGAGGAGGGGCCCTTGGTCCCGTGAAGGCTTGATGCCCCAATGTAGGGGAATTTGAGGGCAGGGAGACAGGAGTGGGTGGGTGGGTGGGGGCA
>NC_034596.1:47863392-47900775 GCF_900095145.1 Mus pahari
AGCAGTACCTGGAAAGGGGATAACATTTGAAATGTAAATAAAGAAAATATCCAAGAAAAAAAAAACTACTTCAGTCTAAAATTTAAACATCTTCTCCTAAGTAAATAACTGGTTCTTATTTGTCTCAGATTCAATTCTGGATGCCTCAAATGCTTAGACCTTTTCTTTGATAACTTTATTCACTTTTTACTAGCTTTTAAATATAAGATTTGGTACTTTCCACTCAACCTTGCTCTAAAGTGTTACACCTCAGACATGTAGCCTCTGTTCTTTATTTTATTTTATTTTTAGATATTTTCTTTATTTACATTTAAAATGTTATCCCCTTTCCTTATTTCCCCTCTGAAAACTCCCCTATCCCATCCCCTCCCCCTGCTCACAAACCCACCCACTCCTGCTTCCCAGTCTTGGCATTCACCTATACTGGGCATTGAGCCTTCACAAGACCATGGGCATTTCCTCTCATTGATATCCCACAAGGCCATTCCTGCTACATATGCAGCTGGAGCCTTGTGTCCCTCCATGTGTACACTTTGGTTGGTGGTTTAGTCCCTGGGAGCTCTGCGGGTACTGGTTGGTTCTTATTGTTGTTCTTCCTACGGGGTTGCAAACCCCTTCAGTCCCTTGGGTCCTTTCTCTAACTCCTCCATTGGGGACCTTGTGCTTAGTCCAATGGATGGCTGTGAGCATCCACTTCTGTAATTGTCAGGCACTGATAGAGCACCTCAGGAGACAGCTATATCAGGCTCCTTCAGCAAGCACTTGTTGGCATCCACAATAGTGTCTGGGTTTGGTGACTGTATATGGGATGGATCCCCATTGGGGCAGTCACTGGATGGCCTTTCCTTCAGTTTCTGCTCCACACTTTGTGTCTGCATCTCCTCCCATGGGTATTTTGATCCCCCTTCTAAGAGGATGTAAGTATTCACATTTTGGTCTTCCTTATTCTTGAGCTTTATGAGGTCTGTGAATTGTATCTTGGTTATTCCGAACTTCTGGGCTAACATCCACATATCAGTAAGTGTGTACCATGAAGTTAGACTCCAGAGAACCAAATAACCCTATTTTTAAAATGGGGTACAGGGCTAAACAAAGAATTTTCAACTAAGGAATACTGAATGACTGAGAAACACCTAAAGAAATGTTCAACATCCTTAGTCACGAGGGAAGTGCAAATCCAAACAACCCTGAGATTCCACTTCACACCAGTCAGAATGGCCTGGCAAATACAGAAGTAGATGCTCACAGTCATTTATTGGATGGAACACAGGGCCCCCAATGGAGGAGCTAGAGAAAGTACCCACAGAGCTGAAGGGAACTCTATAGGAGGAACAACAATATGAACTAACCAGTACCCACAGAGCTCGTGTCTCTAGCTGCATATGTAGCAGAAGATGGCCTAGTTGGCCATCATAGGGAGGAGAGGCCCTTGGTCATGTGAAGATTATATTCTCCAGTACAGGGGAATGCCAGGGCCAGGAAGCAGGAGTTGGTGGGTTGGGAAGCAGGGCAGGGGGGGGTGTATAGGGGACTTTCGGAATACTATTTGAAATGTAAATGAAGAAAATATCTAATAAAAATTGATTCTGAAAAACAAAAAAGATCAAAAGATCAGGTGTAACAGATCCTGGTGAGGATGTAGAGAAAGAAGAACATTCGTCCATTGCTGGTGGGATTACAACCTGCTACAACCACTCTGGAAATCAGTCTGGCAGTTTTTCAGAAAATTGGATATAGTGCTACCTGAGGACCCAGTTATACCACTCCTGGGCATATACTCAGAAGATGCTCCAACATGTAATAAGGATACATGCTCCACTATGTTCATATCTGCCTTATTTATAATAGCCAGAAGCTGGAAAGAAACCAGATGGCCCTCAACAGAGGAATGGATACAGAAAATGTGGTACATTTACACAAATGGAGTACTACTCAGCTATTAAAAGCAATAAATTCATGAAGTTCTTAGGCAAATGGAAGGAACTAGAAAATATCATCCTGGGTGAGGTCACCCAATCACAAAAGCAGTCTCTGTTCCACTGTGGACTCTTTTTCTGTCAGTTTGAGTCATGGAAGAAATTGTGATCTACAAGGTCACAGAGAAAAGGTACAGAAAGTGGGGCTGAAACCCTTCCAAGTAAACAGAGGAAAAGAATCATGCCTATGATGCAAGACACCATAATGCTGTGGCAATCTGGAAGCTGTGGTTCACGGATGGAATACTGCTAAAATACAAAAGGTATTGAAACAAAAGTCTAATTTTAGAGTCTTTTGAGACAGAAAACAATTTCTGTTAGTATTCAAAGTGAGCATACATCTTCATCTCAATGTGCTCTTGATTTGGTTCCGTGTCTACTTCCAGAAAAGTATCTTTTAAAAACAAACAAACAAACAGCTGGCTGAAAGTGCCGCTGGCCTCTCCTTCTAGTCGTTTCTCTCAGAGGGTTCTCTGCTTTGGTTATGATTGAAGTGGCATGCCCTCTGTTGTAGCCCCTCCTCCCAGCGCCCCCCCACCCCCCCAAAGCCCAGCAGGCCTCTAAACTCTGAAGAGGCTCATCTCATTTCAAATCAAGTCATTCTGAAACAAAACAAAACAAACAAACAAAAAGCCACACAAAAACCAAAACAACAAAAAGCTGCATGACTATTTTCTTCAAGAATTGATCATTTTTCTGGTTGCAGTAAACACAAAGGAGATACAGTTTTAGAATAGATTATTCTTCCTGAGTCCAAAAATTAGGGAATAAAAAAAACTAACCCTAAGAATATGAGCTACAATCTGAATTGTTATGACTAATAATACCTACTGGGCTTTAATGAAGGGTGCCATAGCAGATTGGAACTTAGGACAGCTCACCTTAGTCAATGTTCTACTTTGCTTTGTGAATCAGCTTCTTTTTTGGTCGTTGGTCTCTGACCCTACAAAATGCCACAGTCTTGGCTGGATGTTGACTTTGATTTGTCTACAGAAACTACAGGCCCTCCACCTGGATAGACTTGCTTAGTTCTTTTCAGATCTCAAAAGGAACGCTCTGAGGTGTTTATTTGTTCAACTCTGTAGCTGGCAGATGGGACATTAAGGAATACATGGTTATTGATGGTCTGCCTTTATGAAGGGATATATGTGGAGGAAATGTTATTAGAAAGAAGCATAGACTAAGGACTATGATTAACATCTATAATTTATTAAAAAAATGAATTTCTCTAAAGCTATTTTTCTTTCTGAGTCAGAATTTTGGTGGAATTAGCTCTGGATCAGACATGGATGGAGAATACTGTTTTTTGTTTTTTTTTTTTTTAACTTGCTAAAGTTTGGATTTTCCTCTCTACTTTGTTGCGAATCTCAATTTTATTAACAGATAACTTTACATAAAAGCTTTTCTCTCTTTTGAGCTGCCAATGACTGTCAGCAGCATTTGGTATCCATCATTTAAATTTCTGCCTCAGTCTTCCATTTACTGCTGTCCCTTGTGTGCATCTAAGCACCTCTTCTCCTTACACGATGCTTCTCAATGCACTGACAGTCTGTCTGATACAATATTACATTATACACACATAAAACCTGTATTTCCACATTAGATCACAGTTATAGCTAACAAGGGGTTAAATTTCAGTAGTTTTTCCCTGGGTATACATTTAAGGCTACAACAGTCTAAGAAGGAAACAATTCAAATAGAATAGAGGATATGAGCAACGGAATCATAAGGAGAGTTGTGGAAATCGAATTCATGAGACCCAGGTTATGAATATTCATGGTAACATTAAGAATTTCTTCCAAAACTGCCCTTCCTAAAGTAGCCTATAGACATTATACACGTTGGAGATATGTCTTCTAAAACTCTACAGTGTGTCTGTATCTCCTCCAGTACTCTTCAAGAATGTTGAAGGATTTTATTACTTCATTATTTAATGCTTTTGTTGCTTCTTCTTTACTGCAAATTTCTACATTTTTTCATATTCTTGAGTTATTAACTATCACTGCATCATTTCTAACTGCACCCAAGATGGTGTCCCTATTACTATTCGGGGCTTCTGCTTCTTTACAACTTTTTTTTAAATCTCAAATATATTTTTCCCTACAACAAGATTTTGCTGACAGGATCCTAATATAGCTGTCTCCTGAGAGGCTCTGCCCGGTGCGTGGCAAATACAGAAGTGGATGCTCACAGCCATCCATTGGACGGAGCACAGGGTCCCCAATGAAGGAACTAGAGAAAGGACCAAAGGAGCTGAAGGGGTTTGCAGTCCCATAGGAGGAACAACAATATGAACTAACCAGTACCCCACAGAGCTGTGTCTCTAGCTGCATTTGTAGCAGAGGATGGCCTAGTCGATCATCAATGGGAGGAGAGGCCCTTGGTCCTGTGAAGGTTCTATGCCCCAGTATGGGGCAGGAAGCAGGAGTGGATGGGTTGGAGAGCAGGGGGTGAAAGAAGAGGATAGGGGATAGGGGATTTTCAGAGGGGAAACTAGGAAAGGGGATAACATTTGAAATGTAAATAAAGAAAATATCTAATAGAACAAAACAAAACAAAAAGGCTTTAGCATGACTCCAATTCCTCTGCCAGATACAGCACACATACTTTATTTCTGTTCTACCAAGCTCTCTTTTTGACATTTGCCTTTCTCCATCCTAGGCTATCCACCCGATTCTACATTTCCTCACCATGACTCCACTTAAAGTAATCCTGACATGATAATCACTAGAGTCCACATTGTTAAATTCACTGGTTACTGCTCAGTCCCACCTCTGACCCATCAACAGCATCTGACAGGGTTGGCAACTCTTGGTTCCTCACTGTACTTTCTACGGGTATGACATAATATTTCCTGGATTTTCCTCATGTCAGTATTTATTCCTTATTGTCTCCATTGATGGTCATTCTCTTCTAGTCAATTAATACCTGCGCTTTCTAGAGCTCGGTTCTAGCATTGATTTTTCATTTCTGTACACTCTGCTTTGGGATGTCATTCAATCTCTCGACTTTAAATGCTGTGTATATGATTACTCACAATTTTACAGCACCAATCTAAACCTCTCATCTGTGTCCTTGGATCTCCTGACTTTTTCAGTATCTGCTTGGGAACATAATAGATCTTGCAGATTCACTCACCATATCCAAAGCTAAAATCAGCCTGCCAACAAAGCCGTTCCATGGTAGCCATTCTCATCTCTGACTGCAATTTTTTTTTTTTATTTTAGGTGTTTATGCCAAAAAACCATCTACATCAGCTTCCCTTTTTGGTCAATATCCTACATCCAAATGAAAGAAGTTTGCTGTTTAAAAAATAAATAAGTTTCAAAATAATTTGGATCCAACCTCTTTCTTCATCTGTGATGACAGATTGATCCTTGGAAATCTACTTTCATCTCACTTGGATTATTATTGTAATATCTTCTAATTGGGCTGTTTTTACCCTGTTTTCCCCCATTCCGTTCTCATCATAGCAGTCAGACTGTAATTTCTAGAGCTTGAGTCATCAACATCTCTTATCTCAAAATTCCTCCAGTGGCTTCCTAATTTATATATAATAAAAGGACTTCGCAGAAGCCACTAAGATGCTATAAGAAGGGATCCCACGACACCTTTAACTTATCTCTGCATTCTCCAGTGCTCATACTACACTAGCCATACTGGTTTATGACCATTCACCAAAATGCCAAATTTGCCCATGTTTTTGGTCCTTTGCAATGGCTCTTTTCTCTGCATAAAATGATCTTCTGGGTATATTTCTAATGTTTCACCTTTTCAAATCTAATTACCTTTCTCAAAAGTCATATTTTATCAATCACTAAAACCCCTTCTAAGTCCTCATTTTGTATTTACCATTGCTCATGTATTACATACTATTTATGTAATGATCTATTATGTGTTATATTTATGAACTGAGAATGCAAGAGTCACCAAATCCAAAGAGATTTCCATCTATTTGTCAGCTGACATATTTCTTCACTAAGAGAAAATTCCAACAATATAGAGTTGTCAGTAAATATTTTTGAATGAATGGCTTTACAAAAGTAGAGCTTCTGAAAGGAAAAAAATCAATTGTTTCTGTCTTTCTTTAGTGACTCTACCACTGACAGTATGCTTATCCTATAGAGCAGTGGTTCCCAACCTTCCTAATACAGTTCATCATGTTGTGGTGAACCTCAATCATAAAATTATCCCATTGCTACTTCATAACTATAGTTCTGTTACTGTTATGCATCATAAAATAAAAAAAAAAACAGATATGTAGGATATCTGATGTTCTATCCCTGTGACTTGGGAGAAACAACACACAGGTTGAGAACCACTATAATAAAGGAAGGCAACACAGCAGAGAATGACACTCCCTTGGCACACTGCTTGACCTAGTTTTGGAGCCCTTTGTATTATAATTAGGTCCATTTGAGATGTTCTGAACATAACATTGTGGGTGGAAATGAAGTATTGTGCTCCATAGGTTGATCGCCCTTGTGATTTTTTTTTCTACCCCTGTTTCCTCTTGATCTACACAGAATTTGGCGGCCAATGGAAGAAGCGATGGTGGGTCTCTGAATCATAAGGTAAAAGACCCCTAACTTTGTGAACATTGTGCTGGACAAGAAGGTTGATGAGGAGCTGTGCCTTTTGAGTTGAATTTATTGATTACACTAGATTGTTACGCCATCATGTAGTTTTACCAATAGTGCTTGTTCCTAATATCGTTACCTTACGAAAGTAAGATGAAATCCAGTTATGCAAAATTATGAAAATGGTTCATATTCAGAATCAAAGAAACTTGAAATCTTTGGCAAAGTGAAATTACCATTTTTTGAAGCAATTCCTTTAACTCAACATGCAATATACCAGCATTCTTCTTTGAACTCAAAAGGTTGGTGTCTTTGGGGCTTGAGATGTGAATCTCTGGCCCCGGTTATGATTCACCTTTCAAAAGCAATGTCAATAGGAAAGCAAGGTGGCTCTTTGTGCTCCGCACCTCCTGGCTGCAGTTACAACGGGCAACACTGAACATGCTGACTGTGCCAGAGTTGAGTACTGTCATTCTGATGAAGTGGGGAGTGTGTTGCCCTAGTAGGAAGCCTTTTAAATTGAATGACAAGGTTTTTCTTATTTGTTACATCCCCAGGCCATTGTCAAATCATATAATGCCAGCCCAGGAAAGTAATTACAGAACTGTTGTGAGGCTGTTAGCAGCTGCTTTTCATTTTCCCCATTGTGACTGGGAGGTGGTAGAGAAAAATTGGGATGACTAAGAACCACAACACAAATGCCACCCAATCTCCAGGGCAGTCACAGGCCGCACTTACTTTCGGGTAGAGGGAGGAGTGCATGCTCCTAAGGAGTGATTACACTTAGGTGTAGAATAAAGGACCACACAGTAGGGTGTAAGCTTGGGTGGGCTGCATTTATTAAAAGCATTAGAAATATCATTAGAGCATAAAATTTTATTTCAAAAACAAAAAACATGTGCTGATCTATTAAGAAACTTCTCTTCCTCTTAGACAAACCTTTCCTTTTTTTTGGATTCTTTTCTTAGGACTTCTGAAAGAGGCCCGTTGAGTTTTTGTAGTTTCTCAAAGTTTTGCAGATAAAGTTGGATGATGCATTCAAATTCTCATTGAAACAGGAGACTAGGACATACGAATATATGACAGGGAAGTAAATCATGTCTAGTCTCACCAAATGACCTAAAGTTGGTCTTTAGATCCTTGTAAAGCAGTCAGTGCTTATTTCAAGGCCAACCTATTGGTAAGTTCTCCTGGAGTTGCATTTTATACAAAGTAAAACAACAGTGTGTGTGTGTGTGTGTGTGTGTGTGTGTGTGTGTGTGTGTGTGTGTGTGTTGTTTAAAAGAAGTTAGAAAGACTAAAATGTATAGAAACTCTTAACACAACTGGGTGTTATTTTGCAATCAGTTGACAATCTAATCAAGATAAAACTAGTGATAATCATTATTCATCTTCTGTAAATAAAATTGCTTAATATGTTAACATATTACCCAGTTATTGAACTCAAATATAATCCTCTCTTTCTCTGACCATCATAACTTTTCCTCCCTGAAGATACAGAAAATATGCGGGTCCTGTGTAAGTACAGACGTCATCCCTTCCCAGATGATGGGCAAAAGCTTTTTCACTCGGGAAGTGCAACTCGTTTCTTATGATACAATTTATCTGCAAATGCTGCAAGTGGTGGAAGGCTTGGGATCCAACAACATTCCAAATAAAAATAATTAGAATCTGTGATATAGAGTGAGATTTGAAACCTGTCGGTACACATCACTAAGTAGAAATAAATTATGGCTTGTCAGAAACGACAGCTTTCTACAAGGTGCTTCCTTTTCGCTTTGAGTAAGACCTTTTCCCACCCAGCAATTAACTTTATTCCCATTAATATTCAGTACCATTGACAAGGCTGACAGAGTAAATCTGGGTTTTATAAAACTAGAGACAGATTGATGGAGACTCATTACTTTGTCTAATAATTTCATCATTGTAGGTTAGATCTTAATAAATGAAGAAGAGAGCTGTTGACTGCAGCGCTGATTTGTTGTACCAGGTAAAGGACTCAGATTTTCTGTGTGTACTTTCTTTTTGTGATTCATAAATTTGTTTTTGGAAATAAACAGTAATTTTGCCTAAAGGGTTGCAGAGGTGACAAAATAATACATTTATACCATACCTTAGCGCTCTTACTACTGGCATGATTTTCTTTAGATATTTCTTCACATTCTATAAATAATAATTATGCTACACAGTTAAATTAAATAAAATGAGTAACTACACTCCAGCGACCCTTTGATTATAGATTGAGGAAGCCTAAAAGCAAGAATTTGCTTGTGGTGTGGTAGAAAATGTGTAAAGGCTTAACTAACAATCAAACAGATCATAAAAAAAAAAAAAAAAGAATCTTGGTCTTTCTTTCTGTAGGGTATAAAAAGTTAGAAATAAAATTGAGCAGGTTTCACAAAAGTACGAGATGTGCCAAAGATAATGTTGCTTAGAGACATAACATCTGTTCCTTTTTTGTTTTTGTCAAACTTCCTAAAAAATTGAAACAGAAACATGTGTTTCTCTAGGCCTGAATTCTGTGTGTGAGTGCATGTGTGTGTATGTGTGTGTGTGTGTGTGCGCGCGCGCACGCTCACATGTTCATGCGCATACGTGCTCACGCATGTACGTGGGCATGAATGCGTACACTTAAGAACACTTTGTTTCTCATAAGGACATTTTGGTCAGTCTCTTCTGGAACTGTAAGAAAAATTCTCGTTGTTGGTGAGAAGCACGTGATATTTGTCCATAAAATCATCTTGCATTTTTTTTTCTGGAAGTTTCTAATTTGTACTTTTCTCTGGCTGTGGCAGGTGTCTTTGCATAGGTGAAATTCTGTCATCACTCTTTCAAGAGTTCTTTGTCATTAATGTTATATAACTCAAAAGACAAAAAATTGCCTGGAGCAATACTAGTGAGCGCTGGGTGTGCTGCTGACAGAGAATTTTGCCGCTGTATTTATTTTCTGTGCTGTGACAATGTACTGTTCTGTGGTAGAAACGACATAAATTTAGTCTTCATCAAATTCATAGTTTTGGCATAAGTCTCGTTTCATAAGTGAAAATTCATGTAGTGAAAATGGAATCATTTCACACGGGTCTCCTCTAACGTGCAGCCAGCGCAGCGCTCGCTCAGCTCTTTCTGTTTCTTCCTGTTTTCACCGGGACCCATCTGCAGATGTCTCGGCAGCTCACACCTGAACACCAGAGCAGCTCTGTGCTGACCTCAGCTCTGACTTTGATTTGTAGACACTTTGAGCTTCTTCCCCCGTGTACTCTTTTCTCCCGCTCCACAGACCCCGTATCATTATATTCAATTACCTCTTGTTTGTTGTATTTAGTATGAGCTGCATCTGTAATTTTAATTTTATTTCATTCCTTTGCTTTCTCTCTGTTAAAGTCCCTTCAAATTGTAGTGCTAATATTTTCTTGAGGTAATTATCTTACTTTCCTTGTGATTATTTCATTTTTAATCTAGTTATGAATTTCCTTCTGCTCTTCATCAAAGAAGCCTTCTTAGAGAAGTTAGCCATTATTTGAAATGCTGATTTTTTTTTCTTTTTTTAATCAGTTGAAAGTGTATTGAGAAGCACTGTGGGAGGACACTCATGGGCTTCATCTGATCTCACCCTTCAGGAACAGCTCACTGTGACAGAATCATGCTCCCTGTACACGCCATCATGCTAGCTAGTATTTTTGTCAGCTTGATACAAGCTAGAGTAAGCTGGGAAGAGGGAACAGCAATTGAGAAGATGCCTCCATAAGACTGTCTCGTCAGCAAAACTGAGGGGCATGGTTTTAAACTAAAGGTTACTGTGGGAGAGCCCAACCCACTGTGAGTAGCTCCACCCCTGACTTCCCTTTGTGATGGAGTGTGATACAGATACATGAACCAAATGAATCCTTTCCTCCTTCGATGATTCTTTTCATGCTATTCAATCATTTCAATAGACAGCAAACAAGGACAGGTACTCTCTGATCCACGCTTTGCAGATGCTAATCCACTTGCCTGATACACCTTATTTTATAAAAATGTATGATTTATGATTCAGGAGGTGGAAACAACGGGTAAAACTATTCCTGACACTGGAGAGATAGCTCATTGCTGCAGAAGCAGGCAGAACTCTGTGAATTCAACGACAGCTTGGTCTACATAACAAATTTCAGGAAAGCCAGAACTACATAGAGAGACCCCTGTCAAAAACAAACAAACAAACAAACAAAAACCTACACAAACAACAGCAGCAACAATAAAACAAATAAAAAGATATTTGTATAGTGTTTTTTTATCACATTCACCCTCCAACCCCCAATACCTCCCAGATCCAATTCTCATTCATAACTACTCAACTTTGTGTATCATCATCATCACCATCATTATCATCCTCATCATCACCATTCCACAGAAAGTCCAATTTTCCCTGCCTACATATTTTTGGATGGATAGCTTTCCACAGAAATGTTATCAACTTGCCAGAGGCTGTGTTCCTAAAGAAAGCTGACTCTTTCCACTTTGCAGCTTTAAATTGTCAATAGCTTTCCTGCCTGGGGATGGGACGTTGTGTCTCCCTCTCCCTTGCCCCACCTCCATGTTGGAGTTTTGTCTGGCTTGAGCTTGCATAGGTCTTGTGCTTGCTGTTACAAATGCTGTAAGCCCGTAAATGCAGCTACCCAGCTATATCTAAAGGACAGTATTTCCTGTACTCATCCTTAGCCTGCAGGTCTTACATGCTTTCTTCTCTCTCTTTTGCAATGGTTTATGGACCTTTAAAGAAGAGGGTGTGATATAGGTGTTCCATTGCCACCCCACTCTTAATCTCTGCACCTTGGCTGTTTTGTGGGTCTCTGTGTTAACCCTCATTTATTGCAAATTAAAATCTCTCTGATAAGAGTAGAGATACATTAATGTAGGAATATAGCAATAAAGCATTAGGAAGCTGTTTACTGTTAAGCGCATTTAGCAGAATAATTATAACAGGTTCTCCCAAGAGCATATGACCCATTTAGCCCCAAGTTCTTGGCCTAATAATGTGCCAAATATGGGTTTCATTTTGTGGAGTTGGTTGTTAATACACACATAAGGTTGTTGGCTACTCCCATGATGTTTGTGCCTCTAGTCCTGCCAGATGCACCAGTTCATAACTGGGTGAAACTAATAATTCCTTTTATCCTCTGGTAGTGTGCATAGCATTTTCTGGCTCTATGAAAGCTAACCAGTAGATACGAAGTTTCTTAATTCTATGCCAAGGGGCTGGGTTATATCTCAGTGATAAAGTACTTGTCTAATATGCATACGGCCCTTAATTTTACTTTCCACTACTAAATAAATGGATAAGTTCCATTAGTATAAGAAAAGTAAAAAAGAGATTCAAGAACTTGAATTAAGTTGATATATACCATTCAGGGGCTCATGCAATCATTCTGAGAAAAAATTAAGAATCAACTGTTCATTTGAAGGATAGTAAATATGCCAAAATAATGAATAGGACAGTGAATGTATAGGGAATTGCCTAAACAAAAGTGTGAAGATTTAAAGTCAAGTGACCTACGAACCAGGAGCAAAGCTGTGTACAAGCCATTAAGAGATGACACCAAAGAAGAATGCTATCTTGAAACAGACAAGAAATGAGTACTTAATTCAGTGGATAAACCTGCAGCTAGTATGAGATGTGTTTGTAGTTGTTATATGCCATTGATTGTAATGTTATGTGGTCACACCTGTGTGTCAGGGGCTACCCTGACTTCCATGGACAAACTTCGGACAAGAAACAGAAGGCAAAACAACAATTAAAGATATTATTGAAACTTAGGGCTGGAGAGATCTTGGTGAATGGGTAAGAGCATTGGCTACTCTTCCAGAAAAATCAGGTTCAATTCCCAGCACTCACATGGCAGCTCACATTTGTCTTTAATTTCAGTTTCAGGGGACCTGATGCTCTCCAGACTTTATAAACACCAGGTATGCACATTGTACACAGACATACATTCAGGCAAAACTCCCCTACACATAAAACTAAATGAAAAAAATATTATTGAAACTCAAGGGATTGAAAGCAATCAGCTGAAACTTCAGAATAATATTAGAGAGACTGGTTTTGTATCCATTCAAGAAACAGAGTTTAAAGTATCCTGTTACTGATGTTAAACTCAAACAAGATAAGGTTAGGGTAACTGAAATTTGCTAAGTAAGAGGAAAATTTTAAAAAACAACAACAAAACAAAAACAAACAAACAACAACAACAAACCAACAAGGAGCAGAGTCTCTTCATTGCTGATTGACACCTCAGAGGCCTCTCTGGACTCCAAGGTGGGAGAGCCTGGAGACCTGCATAGAGCACAAGAACACATGTGGACTTTGATCATTCCCATTATCTCATCCTAAGTAGTAAAACGGAGGCTTGACTACTCTGTGATGCAGACCACTCTGACCCTGGAATTAGCAAAAATTAATTAGTATCAAGATAAAAAGCAATTTGGCAGGGCTATCCTAGAGAAGCGGACGACACAGACTTACATCTAATGACTACATTTGGATTTAAGGAGCACTAAGATCAGAAGCATTTTGCTACAAGAAATTCAGGAAGATGTGAGTCAAAATTAAAGTGGTCACTAAATAAAAATGTCTTAACAAATTAGACTTATTTGTCTATAATGAAAAAAAGAGAAATAATCTTAATTGAAATACAGATAACATGCCAAGACAAATTATAGACTTTAGAAATAAATGAAGTATGATATTAGCAAATGAGCTAGGCCTTATTTATAAGAGCAATGTCAAAATAATTCTCAATGTTATGATGGGAAAGTGACAAAGTAGCTCTGAAAACATATCTCCTGCCTTGAAATTCCTCTACACACTAAGGCTCACAACCAGTTTCTGGCTCTTTCAAAGACCTGGGAAACCATGTATATTGCAAAAGTACAAAAATTTGCAATTGCACAATGGAAGAAACAGGATCTAGGAAGCAGTAAGAAAAACAGATAACCCAGACATAAATCAATTATTAAAGTTTTGTTTTCATTGCTAGTCAGAAAGACAATTAAAAACAGCGAGATTAAAAAAAATCATCTTTGCTAAGATGTCTGCATCTTTCATCCATTAATTTAATGATACTCAAATCCAACTCTATGAAAAAGAATTTCAAGTTTCCTTCATACTGTAGTTGCCTGTGGCAGTTCTATGAGCTGAGCAATATTGGTGTTTCATGTTGGTGATTCAATGCTTGCTGTGTCATTGTCTTGCTGATGTGTATTTCATAAACGTTGAAGAATATTCAGGAAACCCCATGCCCTAGTCCCTTCAATTTAATACTCCTCATTCCCAATATCTTAGTATCTGTAAGGGTAGAAGAAGCAACTTTGTTGTGATATGTGAAACTATTTTCCAAAGTCTTCAGTAATTGTAAATGTTTTCCCTTGCATGATCGTTGATGGGGTATTTGAAAGTTTTGCTCTGCAAGCCTCACTGTGCAAAGCTAACACATATCACAGGACACCTGCTATCACCGTCTCCCTCATAAACTACTTTTTAGTTACTGTTCTATTGCTGTGACCAAAGCAACTCTAATAAAAGAAACTATTTATTTGGGAGCTTACTAACATGGCAGGAAGCAGACAGGAATGGCCTGGAGTAGTAGCTGAGAGACTTACATTCTTATCCACAGCACAACAGGCATACAGAGATACTGGGCCAGGTGTGGCTTTGGAAACCCACTCAAGCCCACTGCCAGTGACACAACTCTTCCAACAAAGCCACATCTTCTAACCCTTGCCAAACAACTCAACTAACTAGTGACTAATCATTCAAATATGTGAGTATATGGGTTCTCATTTAACCACCATATCCTAATAACAAACTCATCCTGAAACTCCCACGAAACTAAAGCCATCACACAATGTAAATGTTCTCTCAGTAAATAATTAATGGTTTAAATAACAGCCCAATGTAAGAAGAAACTTTCAAGAAAGGGCTAAAAACACTTTAGCATGTGGTTGCCTTTGGTTGCCCACTCCCACCAAAACTCATACTGAAATTTAGCAGCCATCGTAATGGAATAAAGAGGAAACTTTAAGAGGTCTACTAATCCGTGACTGTAATGAGAGAGGAAGCCTCAAAGACTTTTTACAAGTGCCTTCATCATTCAATCACCCTTTCTCTTAATAAGCAATATCTGAATTCCTTCCATCCACATCAATCCACATATCAACTCCCCAATTCCTCTTTCTTTACCATTCTCCTGGAAGAGAATGCTTCACATCTCTGAAGTACTCTTTCTCTCTCTAAGGCATTTATTTCTCTCTTTTAACCTTGTATGCAAATAAAAGCTATGCTCTTTTTGATGCTATGAGAGAGCTCCACATTCATAAATGAACTGATACCACAATTGTATGTTTGCTTTCTCCTGAACCACTGCCCCCTTTCTCTTTCCACACGCTATCTCCTCCTGAGTTGTGATATTTCAGTAAGGCTTTCTCCAGATGTTGGCAACCTAATGAGACTTCTCTGCTTCTAAAAATACCACTCAATGCATTTCTGGCTAACATAAATTCTCTAATTGCAAGCATTTCTGTTCTAAGACAGAGCAGTGGTACCAGAGTAGAGCTACAAGAAATACCTGAAAAGGTGGGAATGGCTTTTGAATATGAAAATAGAGAGAGGTAGACTTTTATTAGCAAGGCAGTAACAGCAATGGTCGTGAGGTCTGAGAAAGAAAAGTACTATAGATACTCAGATGATGCTCTAAAATAGACAACATCTTGGTCACAAAACAAGTGTTTACGAAGTTTTTAACAAGGTGGAAATCACTCCTTATATACCAACTTATCACAATGCAACAAAACTTAAAATTGACAGTAAAGAAATCTAGAGGAAATACATACAAACTCACGGAGACTAAACATCTCATCACTGAATGATTAGTAGGTCAAAGAAGAAATACAGACATAAAAATTTCCTGCAGCTAAATAGAAGCAAGAAAATAACACAGCAAAACCTCTGAAACATTGAACACAGCCCAACAAGGGAAATTTATAGACCTAAGTATGTATAGTAGAAGACAGGAGAGAAGGAGAAAGAAAGAGAGTATAATTCAGTGATTTGATGATGTAACTCAAAAATTTGGAAAAAGCAGGAACATCCTCAATTGAAAAGGATCAATCCAATCCCAGATGACAGCAATAAATAATAAAAATCAATAAAATAGAAACAAAGAAAACAGTATAAAGAATCAACAAATTGATGCTTTGAGAAGATTAAAAAAAGATTATCAAACCGTTGGCCCAACTAACCAAAAAAAGAAAAGAAAAAAAAAGGAAAAACTCAAATCAAAATAATCAGAAGTGAACAGAGAACCATTACAACAGACTCTAGAGAATTTCAGAATATTATAAGGGAATACTTTAAAAACCTATATTCCATTAAGCTGCCAAACCTAAAAGAATCTGGTAAATTTCTCAATTCAGCCAATCCATCAAAAATAACTTAGAACTCACCAACCCAACAGAACCATAACAAATGAAGAAATCAAAATGGTAATAAAAATCCTTCCAAGTAGAAAAATTCCTAGGGCCAGATGGGTTCACAACAGAATTCTATAGTCAATTCTTCTTAAACAAACAGAAAGAACAAAAGGAAGGAAGGGAGGGAGGGAAGGAGGGAGGGAGGGAGGGAGGGAGGGAGAGAGAGAGAGAGAGAGAGAGAGAGAGAGAGAGAGAGAGAGAGATCAGAAAATTGTAGTTCAATATCCCTGATGAGTATATACTCAAAAATGCCCAATAAAATACTTGTAAACAGAATACAGGCATGCATCAAAAAGATTATCCACCACAAACAAGTTGGTTTTACTCCGGAAATATTGGAATAGTACAACATTATAAAAACCGTCAAAGATAATAAGCTACAGTAAGTAGACAAATTAAAAAATCAACTGGCTATCTCAATAGACTAAGAAAAAAAATCCTTTGAAAAAACCCCCAACATCCCTTCCTGGTAAACATCTGAAGAAATGTCAAACTAGAGAGAGAGAATGTATCCAAGACAATAAAAGCTGGGTATGTGAAATCCATAGCCAACACCACCCAAAATGGAGAAAAGGTTGAAACAGTCTTGCTTAAACAGGAATGAGACAAGAATGTCCATTATCTCCAGTCCTTTCCTTATTCTGATTAAAGTACTAGGTTAAAAATAAATAAATAAATAAAGCAAGAGAAGGAAATTAGGAAGTGAAAGGGATGCAAATGGGAAAGAAGAAGTCAAACTATCCCTATTTGCAAATGACAGGATTCTAATCACTACAGAGGCCAAAATTCTACCAGAAAACTTCTAGAAACAATATATAAATCTGGCACTGTAGCAGAACACAGAATTAACTTTTACAAATTATTATCTTAATCTGTATATCAACAACAAACACACGAAGTGATCATGGGTGCACTGCCATTTCCAATAGTTTTAAGGAAGTGAATAATCCTAGCCTAGGAAGTGAAAGGCGTCTTCGATGATAAACCTCTAAAGGCATATTTTGAAAAATTAGCCTGTGATTTACGTCAAGGAAACAGCTTGAACTTTCGGAAGTATATTGCTAAATTTGTAGCTCAGTTTTGAAACTAGTTTTACCTCACTCATGTTCTCCACTGATCCATGAAGATGGGCAGTATTTCTCATTTAGGACCTCTTAAAATTATTTTTATCAGTACTTAGAGTTTGTATATTATATATTTCATAGTTTTTCATTAACAGTAGTCCCAAATATTCTATTCTTTTAAGGGTTTCATTTTTTTCAACTGATTACTTCATTTTTATCCATTTACCTTATGTTCATTTAATGTATAAAATGAATCTACTCGCCTATTTGCCCTTATTTATTTCCTCAAATTAAACCCATAACCACATTCCTTTAGTCCTCTCTGTCTTTCTTTACCTGTATGTATTTCCTAATTTAAATCTTCAAAACAAACATTCATGAATAATATTAGCCTTGTACCCTACAATGACTTGTACAGCCCACAGCTAATCTAACACAGCCATGGGCATGGTGCAATTGGCTATTTGTCCTGTCAGTGCTTAGAGTCTCAAAAATTTTATTTCTCATATTACACTTTAAGCTCCTTTTAGAAGGGGATCTATCCCATCATCAGCCACCAAACCCAGATATTACTGCATATGCCAGCTAGATTTTGCTGAAGGGACCCTGATACAGCTGTCTCGTGTGAGGTTATGCCAGTGCCTGGCAAATACAGAAGTAGATGCTCACAGTCATCTATTGGATGGAACACAGGGCCACCTAGTCGGCCATCATTGGGAAGAGAGGCCCCTTGGTCTTGCGAAGATTATATGACCTAGCACAGGGGAATGCCAGGCCCAAGAAGGGGGGGGGGGGGGGGTGTAGGGAACTTTCAGGATAGCATTTGAAATGTAAATAAAGTAAACATCTAATAAAATTTTTAAAAAAGGGGGGGGGGTCAGTGCTTTGCACTTTACTGTCTTTTAAAAAAAAAACTCAGAGTTCTTTCTCCTATGCAAAACAGAAACAAAACAACAACAACAACAACAACAACAAAACAAAAACACAAAACTTATATTCCATTTGGTTTTCCTTTTGGGCTGAGAAGCAAACATTCTTGTCTTGAATGTTTGCTTCACCACTGGAACACTGCATGCTGGGTGACTTTCTATCTACAAAATTAAGGGAGCAATGTTTAATTTGGTCAACTGTAATGATTATCAGAAATAAGCAAGTAAAATACAAAGGCTAATGATGAAATTTGGTAAGTGACATGTATACTCACTACCAACTGCATAACATAATAAAAATAAGCATTGTTGCTCCCAGAAAACAGGTTATTAAATGAAAATCCCAGTGCTGAGGGTGGGCTATTTGCCTATGAGTTAGTCAGAGAATTTTCTGAGTCTACCCAAACAATAATGATTTTCCATCAAAAGTCTGTCGTATAACCCTAATGAATTAAATGCCTTGGTGTGTGGGCATGGAGAAATCAAGGTGAGACAGTACTGGAACAGTCCTTCCTGATAGCTAGTTGTCAGCATGTTGGTAGGCATGGGGCACACTGCTATTGTCAGCGACGATCTTATTCACTCTCCGTGAATGAATATTAACTGTCCAGGCACAATGTGTCCACAGGTAATAGTGACAAGTCTGTTATGGTGATAAGCAACTATTCCCTGATTTGGTTTGATGCCAGCACTATAGGAGGGAGTGGACTTTTTGTACTGTGACACACCATCAATTAGCCCATGTCTGGACAGGTTATAGGCCCTAGTGGAATAGCTACTGTAATTGGTTTGCAAAGTGGACTTTATGTGTTCATCAAATTGCCTTCTAAACCACTATACTTATGCCTGTATATTAGTGTCGCTGTCCACTTGGGTCCAAGAAAATCCTTTTTGCAGTGGGTAACAGTGACTGCAGATGCTCATAACTGGTCAAAGTACTAACAATAAATTACTCACAGGTGCTCAGCGAGGAAGAAGACATCTACAATACTTTGTTCAATGCTCATAAACATCTTGGAAGAAGGGGTGGAAATAATGTAAGACAGAGCCAGAGGAATGTTGGTGAAGTTGTATGGGATGCTGCCTTTTGGAATGACAGAGCTGTCACATCCTCAAGCTCACATCAGCTCAGATTGCCCGTATAAGACCTGTGTAACAGTGAGCCTGTCATTCCTTGTCACAAAGTAGGGAGGGTCTAAGGGGGCACTACCATTCTTTCAGGATTTACATTCAATTCATGACTGATGGAGTGGGAAAGATATTCTTTTATATGGTGTAGCTACTTGTAAGGTACATAAGTTCCTATTAATACCTCTCCCCTAATACTTAATGAAACACATTAGGTATACACACACACACACACACACACACACACACAGAGAGAGAGAGAGAGAGAGAGAGAGAGAGAGAGAGAGAGAGAGAGAGAGATTAAATAGAAGGGTGGATGTTTGGAAAGAAGGGTGGGAATAAAATTAGAAGGACATAAAAGAGGGTAAAGTGGTTAATATTCAAATACATCATGCACTCATAAAAAAATGACATAAAACCTATTAATGTGTAATCTTAATATATTAAACTAAAATAAACATTTAAAATTAGTTTAGAAGATGTTTGTTGTAAGTAGAAATCTATTAAGAAGAAGGGCAGAGATAGTGAGTCCCTGGAGCAATCATACTGTCACACTAGCTGAACGTGCAAGCTTAGTGCAGGACTTGTCTTAATACACATCTAAGATAAAAAATAAATCTCCTTGGAAGCAGCCATAGTGCATTTCAGAGATAAAACACAACACCAGGTAAAGAAGTGTGACATTTACTTGATTTTTCTAATCTTCTTGTTTAGCCTTTAAAACCTCTACATCTTAGATCAAAAGCAGAGAAATAATAGCACAAGACACAATGTACAGCCATCTATCCATACCTTCAGCATATATTCTAAATGCTCTGAGTGTGAAAATGTGTTGTCCTGTGCCCTAGAAACACAATTTTCCTGAATCTTGATGCCCTCTCTCTCTTACTCGGAGTGCAATGTCAGCGTCACTCATTCAGAGGATCCGGTGCCGAAGCTTTCATATCTGCTCAGTACGTTCTAACATACACATTGCTGTCAATCAACCCATGCTCCTGCTCTTACAACTCACAAGCAAGCTTAATGCCATTCCCACCATATCTAAGCACACCATAACAACATAAGGTTTGCATTTGAAGTCATAACAAAATCAACACTAATTTTTTTCTTTTTTACCTGTTTCAGAGGAAGATTTCTTCTTACTGCCCATTTAGTGACCTCAACATGCATTTTCCTGCCTTATTAAATTAGGAACTTCCACCCTTTCACATTGACAAAAGCACTTTATAATCCCCTTTGGCAGATCCAAATTGCCAGCATCTCTGCTCTTTGCACTTTGGGACCATTATGAAGTAAACTATAGATTACCTGGGCACAAGCACAAGACAGTTGACTGAAAATTGAGATAACTACTAAATGACTAGTAGGTTGATCACACATAAAATGAGGAAATACTACAAAGAGGTGATTCATGTCATCTACAGAGCAGAAGTTGATATTTTTGTCATGCAACCTTGAATGGTATGCAATTTAAAACCTATGAGTTTTTTAGTTCTGAAGTTTTCCATTTAGTATTTGCATATCATGACTGACTATAGGTTAACAGAAATCTCAGAAAGTAAAATCATATATATTTAATTATGTCAAACACAGCAATGTTAGAAAAGCTTTTCTCTAAACCACTGCTTCAGTTAGCAAAGAAAGAGGAAACCCTGAAGATACATTTATTGTTATTAATTTCATATTGGTGTTAGTTAGCCAGACTGTACTAATGCAAAGCATATTTTATTCCCAGAAATTTTTCTTCTCAGCAAACTACTGAGATAAAGAATTATAAAATTTACTTTAATTTTTTTTAGTTATAACAACCAAGTCTAACAAAAAAAAAAAGAATGGGAGGATTATATAATTAGTAATATTCTATCTTCCTGAGCTGCATCATGTTGAGATAGTGGTAACTATCTTCCAAGGGAGAAGTCTTTGTCTTACATAAGCACACCAGGCTAAGCAGCAAGTCATCAAGTGAGTGGGGCAAATTTGAGAGCTACACGTTCTTGTTCTTGGCCTTCCCTCCTGACAGTTCCATTTTTGAATCACTCTCTCTGGGTGATAGCCTAAATTCTACTCTTCCCAGAGATTTAAACACATACCCCCATCAGATCTGAAAGGCTATTTAACATGTTCTAAGGAAATAACATGTATCATGGGAGTGTAGCCAGAAATCAGAAACCAAAGTAGAAATGTCAATGCAGCAAATTGATTCTGTGGATAACAAAGGAGCAGAGACAAGACTGGGTACTGGGAGCTACAAAAGATTCACAGCAGGAGCTGCCTACCTATGCAGTATCACCAGAACCAGAGACAGTTGGATCCATAGCTGGGGTGCCTGCCAACATTCAGACTCATGATGTGCCAGAAAGCCAAGTAGTACTGTAGTGGTCTGTGCCTCAGGACCACTATCTCAACAGTGAGTAAAGTTGGCTGAACACAAACACCACACCTGCTGAGAACAGGGCCCCTTAGCCCAAAGCACAGGAGAAGCAGCAAAGGAAAAAGATTCAAGGCAACTGGTCCCAGGATAGCCACATCATCATGCAACTGCGAGAGAGGGGAAGGAATGGGGGCTTGTGAGGGGCAGATGTGAAACAAGAGAAAGAGGAATGAGCTCGGATATTAACATTTTGGTAGAGGACATAAACTAAACCCTTGGGTTTATTGTTTTATTGAACAATCAACAGGTTTTAGGACTGAGTAAGCTATTGGTTTGTGTTACTCCTTACCTGTATAAGTACCAATAAATTCTTCATTTTAAGTGGACAGCTAGGGGAAGTCACAATGTTACTGCCTTACCACAAACCTTTGCTATCCCAATGTGTTAGTAGCATTATGTAAACTTGACAGAAATGAAAGTCATACCTCCATAAGATGGAGCTTTAGGGCATTTTCTTCATCAGTGATTGATGGGGAGGGTGCATCCCATTGTGTATGATGGTACCCTGGGCTGGTGGCCCAGGGTTCTATAAGGAAGCAGTCTGAGCAAGCTAGGATTATCAAGCCAGTAAAACAGCACCCTCCATGGCCTCTGCATCCAGCTCTGCCTTCAGGTTTCTGCCCTGTTTGAGTTCCTGTCCTATCCTCCTCCGTTAGTGGTGGACTATGACGGGAATGGATGACAAGTAAAGAAGTGGATGCTCACAGTCAGCTATTGGATGGAGCACAGGGCCCCCAATGGAGGAGCTAGAGAAAGTACCCAATGAGCTGAAGGGGGATGCAACCCTGTAGGTGGAACAACAATATGAACTAACCAGTACCCCCTGAGCTTGTGTCAGAAGATGGCCTAATCGGCCATCATTGGGAAGAGAGGCTCCTTGGTCTTGCAAACTTTATATTACCCAGCACAGGGGAAGGCCAGGGCCAAGAAGTGGGAGTGGGTGGGTAGGGCAGCAGGGGCAGGGGGAGGGTATAGGGAACTTTCGGGATAGCATTTGAAATGCAAATAAAGAAAATATCAAATAAAAAAAAACTTGATTAAGGGTAAAAAAAAGAAAGAAAAAAAGGCAGGTAGAGTAATATAAGAAATTAGATGGATGGAAATGGATTACTAAATCTATTCTTAAATAAAACATTGTATAGTTACAATCTTAAAAAAAAAGAATATGAATGGTGTCAGCAAAATATAAATCAAAGAAATTAATAAAAGGAAAGACATGAATAGTTGGCTGGTAGAGGAGAAGGTTTACTGTAGATAAAGGGGAGACCATACCTAGAGGCAGGGACATCTGGGAGAGTCTGGAGAGTCCCAAGTGTTCAATGACCATGAGCTAGGAAGCCATTTGAGAAGAGGGTGTATGAAAGAGGGGAGAGGAGATGCCTACCAAGAGGGGTGGCCTGGGTCAACAGATGGCCAAGAGAGTAAATGGTAGACCAAAGGAACCAGGTAACCAAAATGGCTGCATTATATAGGAAAGGACAGCCCAGCCCCTGGGCTGAAGAAGTTTAGAGTAGGGAATAGGAAGATACTGTTACAAGTAGGGCCTGGGGGATATTGAGAAAACCTAGTGGACAGGTATGTTTTGATATATTCAATAGGCACTTCAGCCATCAGTCCCTCGTTTGAGAAGTAACATTGGAATTGTAAACAAAATAAACCAAAAGATCCTCTAACTTGTTTTTGGTCATAGTGTTTCATCATAACAATAGTAACCCTGACTAACTAGGACAGAAGGTGTGATATCACAATGTTCTAGTCGTATATGTACACACACACACACACACACACACACACACACACACACACACACACACACACACACACACACACACACACACACATNCATACCAAGGGTAACAACAAAACAAAACAAAAACCAAAACGCTAGAGATTATAAGAAATCAACTATGAAACTTGTGGGGAAAGAAATGTGGTAGCCTTCAGTTCAATGAGAACGTAGAACGCAGAGCTGTGTAGCTTACTGGAAGACACATTACGATCAGGTCAGTATTTCTTTTTAATTTGTTTTGTCAAGAGACCTTAGCCACTAATGAATGTGTGGAAACAAAGAGAAACGGACTGGCCAGAAGAACGATGAATGAGAGCCTCCAGACCACAGATAGGAACAGAAACGAGACCTTGTAGTCCCGGAGGAAAGCTGGCAGTTCTTAACACCAGGGGCAAACTCCTCAGTGTGCAGTTGTGCAGAACCAGTAAAGATACAATATTATTCTCCCTCTGATCCTGACAAGAGGTTTTCTTTTTCTTTTTCTTTTTCTTTTTCTTTTTCTTTTTCTTTTTCTTTTTCTTTTTCTTTTTCTTTTTCCTTTTCTTTTTCTTTTTCTTTTTCTTTTTTCTTTTCTTTTTCTTTTTCTTTTTCTTTTTCTCTTTCTTTTCTTTTCTTTTCTTTTCTTTTCTTTTTTTTTGTGGTTAAAATAGGAGAGAAAGAGAGTTGATGAAGTTGCATCTGGTTTAACTTCCTAAGTAACAAACGGGCAGAAAGCCTGCAAATAATGTAAATGATGTTTCACTAAAATTACAATGACAGTTGAGAGCTGTTTTTACCTAACCAATTACTGAAAAACATCAAATTTCAGTGGTCATACGAGGATGGGTGATAGAGAAACAGCAATGTAAAGTGCTGGGCACTACAGAGTTCCCCACATGCTCACAAATAAATATTTTATTTAAAAAATCGGGAAAGGGTAGTATCAAAACTCCTCCCTCTTTTAAGAAGACAAAGAAAGGAACTAACTTCCATATTAAATGCCCATAAAAACATTTTGTAGTATAGCATTTACTAGATAGAAAATGAAACAGGATAGCTTTTTGTTTGCACATCTTTTTTTTTTTTTTTCTTTCTCCAATTAAAACTTTAAAATCCAAGGAAGCACCTTGCAAGAAAGTGACACTCTAGTAACCTCTCTATCATTTTAAAAGAAAAAAACAAAATGCCATAATGAGGTTTTGTTATTGTTTTGCCTTCAGATAAACATTGCTGAATTGACTTTGGAATGAGCCTAACAGAAATAGAAACTAATAAAAACTCACTGCCAGTAATTTCAAGTCAAATTATGCATTCGTACTAAGGGAGTGAGGGAAGACAGGAAAGCTGGCAAGACAGCTTCATAGATGGATGGCAAGAATGCACTCTTGTTGAAGTATGCAAAGAAAATTGTGCTGTGTGCGGAAATATGTGAACTGTCAGTCTCCTGATATCCCAGAGATAAGTGCTGCTTCAGGATGAAGGGGCAAGAGATATGACTCCAAGGTCACTGACATGGACACAAGAGAACTGAAGGAGCAAAATCATCAAACCTTTGTGAGAAGAGCATAGTCACAGAATTTCTTGGCCATGGTTGTGTTACTGAACAAGACATGCTTCTGAGATAGAACAAGGAGAACTAAAACAAGAGAGGGTATAACCATTCGGGCTTTACAGTGTAGGTTGATTTGAGTACCTTCGACTTCGTTATTTCAAAAACAGAAGGGATGCTCATAGGGTGACTGCGAGGGTTCACCAGACCTGGAGTCCCAAATGCTAACAGCAGTGGAAATTTTTTATAAAAAGCTGACGTTCCTCATATGTTAAAAGAAAGTCCCTAAGGAAAGGTGGTGAGAAGCTAGACCCCAAACCATCTGAGATTCAGATCCTCTTACTCCAAGACTTGTAAGCACAATACAAGAGCGCATCACTCTTGAAGAAAGCACAACGGAGCAGAGATAAAGAAGAGAACAGCATGGGGCTTGAGTGATGCTTCAATTGTTAAGACTGGTCTTCCAGAGGACTTGAGTTCAATTCCCATCAACCGCATCATGCTGTTTACAACTGCTTTTAATACCAGCTCTAGGGGCATCAATACTACTAGCCCACATGGGCACCTGCATTCACTCACAGGCACATACACATGGACAGGTATACATAATGAAAGATAAAATATTTAAAAATAAAATTATAAGATGACATTAAACCTTTGGTCAAGAAAAATAAGAGAGCAGGAAAATGCCAGGAACAAATCTCCAAAAAAGAGGCTGTTCTGTCCCCAGTTTCTCACTTGAATTTGGATTCAGCCCCAAACAGGGTTTATAAAAATACAAATTAAACAAATTCTGAATTTTTTAGGTATAAGTAGATGGAAGTTTGGGATATTCTGTGGACATCTGTGGACATGTCTTTCACCACTTGCTATGACTGAGAGTCAGAAGAAACCTGCTTTTCAAATATACACATAAATGAAATATGGGACGAAACAACATAGCCCAAGTTTGACAGTATGTATAAAGGACGGGGAAATGATCAGTAAGCTTTTGTAAGATAATACAAAGTAAAGACTAAGACAGAAAGAGAAGAAAGGAAACAAACATGACCAGTACACATATGAGAGGATAGTAAGCACATATAGTCTAGGGAGAGGCCATTTGCATGAAAATGAACCATCTTTTAAGGCCTTTTCAGTTGGAACATAAAAAATGAACTGGACTGTGTCAAAACATACTGTGTCGTTCAAGTGGCTGTACAGTGACATGGGCTAGGCTACCTGAGCAACACTCATTGGCAATACTCAAAGGAGATGGTGTCAGTACTGAGTGCTCTAGAGTAGTCTCCTTCTGGGGAGCCAAGTGTTGGGAACCAGTGCTTTAAACTAACAACTGCTTATGATGGCAAGTTAACAAAGAATTCACCTCACCATCCATCCTGACGGAGGAAAAGCTCGTCCATCCAGTAATGTGATTGGTTGAGAGACCTGAGACCTAAGACTTAAGTCTTAGCAGCACTGACTGCCTTAAAGTTTCCACAAAGCCAGGTCTTCTCTTTTGCCTTCTGTTGACATGATAAAACACTGACCAAAAAGAACTTTGAGAAAAAAGAATTTGTTTCAGTTGTATATTTCAAGTCACACTCTGTCATCAAGGATAGACAAGGCAGAAACCGAAGGCAGGAACTGAAGCAGTGTGCTACTTATTGGCTTGATCCTCATGCTTTTCAGACTGATTTCTCATGCACCCAGAACCCTATGTCCAGGGAAGGAGTGCCCACATCCACCATTAATCATGAACAGGACAATCTGATGGGGTTATTTTCTCAGCTGAGATTCCTTCTTCCCAGATGGGCCTAGTTTAGGATGGGTTCACAAACAAACTAACCAGCACAACAGGTCACCCCTAAGCCAGGTCAAAGGACTCATTTCTAAGGAGTTCTCAGTCTTGGGGAAGCTAGACTCCAAGATATCAGTCTCATGCAAGATGGAGTGAGGGTAATGTACAATAGTAGTCTTTACAACACCAACTGTGTTTTAAATTTTACAGTTATTTGAAGTCTGCTCACTATTCTCTTACAACACTCTGAAAAGATTCCAAGACTCCAGTGAAAAATAGCTGTAATGCTTCCAGTCTCTCAGTGATCATAATCCCGAAGCTGCAGAGTTCCCATGGACTTAATGAAGAATATCATTTATCCCATGCCAAGTAATAGTCAGTGGTGACAGATGACCAGATAGATGTCCATAGGGTCTTCTAGATGCCCTACCATTAATTTATAATATCAATTTTCCTATGGCCTTTTAGTAGAAGAACTTCAAAAACGATAAATTACCCAACAGTCTATTAGAAACTGAATTGACTTAAAGACAGTAAATAATCTAACTCTTCCAAATAATAACATACAAAGTTGATTTTCATTCCAATTTTATTTGATATTCTCTTTGAACATAATCTGTCATATTCTGGAAGACTGAATTGAACTACAGTTCTGAGACTTGATGCACTCCATGACCGCCATGATTTTCCAGAGCACATTTCATCATGTTGCAATTACAAAAGTGCCTAACTTATGATCTTAATTGCTTTTGTTCCTTAGTTTCTGTGTGTATAAAATAACAATAATTAGTAATAATTAGGTTAATGAGATGGTGCTTATAAAGCATATAGCACTGTGTTCCCAATTAGTACATCCAGGGTCATGTTCGTGATATGGAAAGTCAAAGAAATAGGGGGAAGGAGGAAATCCGTTCTTAGTGCTATATTTTTATTTTTTAGATAATTTCCTACATAGGTGCTTTGTTGTAGTGACAAGAGTGTTCTTTAAAAGTATTTTCATGCAGCTTTTCAATGAACCAGAAAGATGTATATTGTTAATTTTCATACACCATTCCTCAAATATTTGGAAAGTAAGGCTAACACATAAGAAGAATTATTTCAAGGCTTTACTCCTAGATAAAGAGATTCAATTCCTGGTTGCTGAAATAGTAACAGGTCATTCTTCCAAAATGATCATACTTAAACACATGTACGTATAAGCAACATTAAGTAGACTCACCAAGTTCTATCCATATAGACATTTCTGTAATGTATATGTATATAATCATAGAAGAAGTCAATAATCTGAGGGGGAGTGGAGACACAAGAGATATTGGAAGGCTAGAGGGAAGGTTGAAGAAGCTGTAAATAATAGTACTCATGTATGAAATTCTAAAAATAAGTAAAATTTTAAATAAAACATGAAAACAAAATCTTAGGCAAAAGTGAGAATTTCTTCATGCTTTGCAAGCATTTTTGCCATTGTTCCTAGTACATGTAAATAAACATCTCTTTTACTAAGAACCTGATTGTCTCAGATTTGGAAAAAAAAGAATAAAATGTATAGACATGTGAAATTGCTAGCCAGTTCACAATTTCTGAGACCTGTTCTTCTCTCCAAGTCTTCCTTAAATGCTCAACAAAAGGCAGAGCCCTGCTTTCCCTTACAACCATTCTGCACTTTTCAGGCGGACTTCATTTCCTTCCCTCATGTCACTCAAAGCTGCTTCCACAGCTCATAGCCCACATTATTGTCCATCTGCAGTTTCCTTGATGTACAGAAGAGAAAACTGGTGGACCTGAAAGCACATTTGTTGAATCTAGAGAATTAGGAAAATCTCTAGGACAGGCTAGCTCTAGATGGGAATAACACAGCTGGTAACAATTTCATTTAATTTCACTTAAAATCCTTTTTGATTTAACTTCATTTAGCTACTCCTGTGTGTGTGTGTGTGTGTGTGTGTGTGTGTGTGTGTGTGTGTGTGTGCCACAAGTTTCTACAATTTTATCAATTAAAAATGGCCTTGCCATATTCCTTCTCTTCCTAAAAACATCCGAAATTCATCTTTTGGGAGAGACTAGATAGTCTTTCGTTTCCTTCCTCTGGCTTCTAGAAAACTTGGCAGTCTAGCAAGATTTGTTTAAAGCCATATATGAAGTCACTTCTGATCCCAGTCACTCCTGACCCACAGATTGGTCCTTGATCCCAATTTATTTCTCTGCCTCATGTACTTGTTTTTAAGTGGCTCCTTTTAGGAAGAGTTTTTAAATTAATAGACATTTAAAACTTTTTTCTTAATTTCTTTCACTGAAATATGCTACACGTGATCAGTGGCTTCCCAGCAAACAATATTTGCTATATTGTAAGCCATTAAAAGTGTCAATGACATACAGATTACGTGAATGACAGTGCATGGTAAAGTCAATGATCTTACTCTCTACTAACCAAAGATATACTTACCCACTTTTAATTGATGAAATTGTAAAAACTTGTGGTAAACACACACATAAACACACACACACACACACACACACACACAAATCACTAAGTGAAGTTAAATAAAATGGATGAATTTGCATATTAAATTTTTTGAAAATTAAGTAATTTTAAGTATATCATATAGTAACTCTAGATATGATAATGTAAAATAGATAGCATGAACTTGTTTTTTTTTTTTTTNTAATACTGAAATTTTTCTTTTAATCTACATCTCTCCAACTGGCTCCTTTCACTCCAGCCTTCTGGTAATAGTCATTTAATCCCCTGCCCCCTGGCTTCTTTGTACTCAGTTTTAAGTTGTTGTTTTTTTTTTTTTCTGTTGTTGTTTTTGGTGGGGTGATGGTGTGTGTATCTGTGTATGTGTGTCTCTGTGTGTTTTATATGACCCAGATATATAGATCAGCAGACTTTGTAGAGTCGAGTTTTCTCCAGTCACCTATATGTGGGTTGCAGGGGTCTAAATTGGACTCTAAGGCTTACACTGCTGGGCAGCAAGAGTCTTCACTGAGTCATCCTGCTAGTCCCATGGTCTTTGGTTACTAGAAGTCTTCTATTAGAGTGTTTTAGAGTCCACATATCAATGTAGTTATGCAATGTTTGACTTTCTGTGTCTGATTTTTCTTGACATGATGCCCTCTTGATTTATTAACTCTTGATTTAACTCTTTTTAAAGGTGATCTATTATTCTATTGCATATAGATGTACCTTTTTGGATATCCCTTCATCCACTGATGGTCACTTAAGCTGATCCTCAAATCCTTGCTATTTACAATAAAATGTAATGAACATAAGACTATCTCTTTGAGGCACTAAGAATAAATCTTTTTAATATCATTTGGATGTATACATCGTAGTGAGATTTTTAGATGACATGGTGGGTCTGTCTTTGATTTGTGAGTCACCTCTTTGTTGCCTTGTCTAGTAGTTGCATTAAGTTACAGTCCTACCAATACTGTACAGGATGCCCTTTCCCCATCCCACATCTTCACCAACACAGGAAAGGTAACTGCAACAACATGTACTGTGATACCTCATATGGTTTTAATGTGCATTTCCTCCATGCTTATTGTCTTTTTAAGGGGAGTGAAAAGGGCATGGGAGAAAATACATAAAGCTACTGTGTCATCTAACCAAAATTATAAGGAGTTCATGTCTAGTAATTTGTTAGACGAGTACACTTGTATGAACCATTAAGTTATTTATGTAGAGCACTCTCACAGGTATGCATGTAGTTGATTCTCATGCTGGTGAATTTTATGTCAGTTTGGCGCAGGCTAGAGTCCTCTGAAGGGAGGGAACCCTAATTGAGAAAAATGTCTCCATAAGATTGGGTTATAGGTAAGCCTGAAGAGTATTTTCTTAATTACTGTTTGATGTGTGCCCATCCCATTGTGGGTGGGGTCACCCCTGGGTTGGTGGCTCTGGATTTCATAAGAAGGCAAGCTGAGCAAGCCAGGATGGGGAAACCAGTGAGCAGCATCCCTCCGTTGCTTTGGCAACAGCTCCGGTTTCCAGATTCCTTCCCTGTTTGAGTTCCTGTCCTGGATTCCTTCAATGATGGACTCCAATGTAGAACCATTGCAAACCAAATGAACCCTTTTGCCCCTCAACTTGCCTTGTCTTCATGTCATTTCATTGCATCAATAGAAACACTAAGACAACTCTAGAAGGCCCACTTGTTTAGTTACTAATCTATACACTAAGCTAATGAATGGTGCCTCCCTTTTCCATGGGCAGAATCATGGACCAATAGTACACAAATAGTAAAAATTTAAATATAGATGAAGAGCTGATAGGTTCCTGTTTGTGTAATCACCTGAAAATGGTTATGCCACCATCGTGAATTAATAAACTTCTCTTATAATGAAAGACTTGGGAGGTCACAGGCCTAGGGGAAAACTTCTGTTATTTTGCTAAAGGAACACAGCAGTAAAATGACTTCTAACAACATACTGCTGCTATTCATATAGGTCAGTGCCTCCTCAGTCAATCCCCATCAGAGAATCTTCTTCTTGTAGCAGATCGAAATTAACACAGAGATCCAGAACTGGACAAGGTGCAAAGAGCAAAAGACTTTGGAGCCCTCAGTCCTACCTGGGATGTCTATATCAAACTCCGGCCTTCAGAATTCAGGGAGCCATTTGGAAGACGAAGTGGAGAGATCAATAAAGTATGAATGACTCATGAAATGGTGTCTTTGAGACACAAAAAGACCGGTGCACATATGAACTCACAGAGACAGTGATGGCACAAAGAAGACCCCTACAGCTTCAGACCAGAAAAAAAAAAAAAAAAAATCCTAGCACTGAGAAGGCGAAGTGAAAATCAAGTTCCACCCCTAACCAGAAGCTATCTGTAATTGACACCCACAGGGATAAGGAATATAATCTTTCAACAACGAGTCACTGTCTATGTCAACCACACTCGGGGAAGACTCCATGCCTGGTAGAGGCTTGCCCATGGTTTGTGTTTGGGGGGAGGGAGGAGGCATTTTTGTTTCGTACTGTTTGTTGTCTTGTTTTTGTTTTCTCTTGCTGGATTTTTGTTTGTTTGTTCGTTTTGATGTTCAGTTTTGGTTTTGAGGAAGAGATAGAAATAAAATGCAGTTTGATCTATGGGGAAGGGATGAGGATCTGAGAGGAGTCCGGGGAGGGGAAGAGCACCATCAAAACATATTATATGAAAAATATTAATAAAAAATAATAGTTCTGGGAAGAGGCCACCCCAATCTTCTCTGTATTGCTCCAGTCTAAGTATATGTGCTGGTGAAGCAAGTGAGCAAGCTTGGGGATGGGAGGGATCAAGTGAGATTCGAGAAAATACTGGGAGCAATGATTGGATTTGGGAGGGGGGGTCAGTGGAAATTCCATCAGATCTATGAGAGTAACCCTAGCAAAGACTCCTAGTAATGAGGGTCATGGACCCGGAACTAGCCATCCTCTGGAACCAGGCAAGGCTTCAAGTGGAGGGATGGGGATACCAACTCACTCACAAAACCTTAGACCTTCAGTTTGTCCTGCTCTCAGAGAGTTCTGGGCCCAGAGCATAGCATAATCTAATTGTCATTAGAGAGATGTAAGATAGCATCCAGCAAGTGAGAAGAGCAGATGCAGAGTACCACAGCCAAACATTAGGGGGAGCTCAAAAAGTCCTTCAGAAATGGGGGAGGATGGATTGGAGGAACCAGAGTGATCAGAAACACCACAAGAATATAACCCACAGGATCAACTTACCAGAACAACTTACTTATGGGGGCCCACAGAGACCAGGCAGCCTGTAGGGGTCTGACCTAGGTTCTCTGCATATGTGCTATGGCTGGGTAGCTTGGAGAATTCCTAACCGTGGGAACAGGGGCTGTCCCTGACTCTTTAGCCCTGGTTCTCCTGCTAGGTTGCCTTGTCCAGGCTTGATATGATGCCCTATGCCTGATCTTATTGAAGCTTGTTATGCTGTGTTTGATTGAGGCCCCTGGGAGGCCTGCTCTTTTCTGAGGGGGAGGTGGGTGGGGGATGGGAAGTGGATCTTGGAGAGAGGGGAGGCGGGAAGAGAGGAGGACAAGAAACTGTAGTTAGGATGTAGTATATTGGAGAAAAATTAAAAACAGAGTACAATAAAAATATTTCTGACAACATGTTATATTTAAGACAATCAGCTAACACAGGGGTATAATGGTAAATATTATCAAAAATCATATGATCTGACCTTTTAGACAATGCCAAAGTTTTGCTTTTCTGTGAGTCCAGTAATTACTGGCTCTTAAAATACTTTATTACTCTATGCAGGAAATTTTAACTTATGTCGTAGGAAGAACGAATGAGTAGAATAACATAGATCAAAGTCTGTCTGAAAAAGAGGAGCTGAGAAGGTAATATTTTCTGAGCATAAGGAGCCAACACTTAAGTAAAGCTGGTATTTTGGAGCCAATCAAGGAAGCAGCCGTGAGGGAGGTTCTTTGAATACCTCCCTTTTCCCCCTGGAGGTGTAAAAGGATGCCATGTGGCTCCTTCAATCGCTGGAGGAACTCCAGAGAAATATCTCACCAAGGTTTCATGACAGATAGGGGGCCAAATGCATCCTGGATGATGTTCTCATGGTGTGCAAAGGAGGTGTTAAAGAGCCAAGGAAAAGTCATTGTCAGTTTTCTCTGAGCCAGATAAGGAAGAAAAAAAATAAGAAAGGAAGGAAAAAAATAAAAGAAAAAATAAAGCACTATATAAAGAAGTCGAACCTTTTTTTAGCATTTTACAATTTTCAACCTGCACTCATCAGATTTTTTGGTTCCTGAGAGAGGTGAGCCTGTAAAATGCTAACCTCACCAGGCCTGTGAAACACAGTAACAGCGGGAAGTAGAATGGAGAGAAAAGGGGTCGGAAAAAAAAAAAAAAACAGGGGTTCAACTCAGAGAGCAAAGCCATCTGGCATAGATGGAGCTCCTGATGCCCCAGTGGTTCATTAAAGTACACAGGGAGGTCAAGTCGAGCTTAAATATGTGTAAGATAATGATGCTTAGGAATTCCCTGCTGAGAAAGTGGAGGGCCCAGTAAAGAGTTTTGGCATTGACCACCAAAATCATTCTTCTCCTGTGTTCCTTAGACAGCTGTTTAAAACAAGGATGGAGCAAAGGGGGAAAAATCCTTTGGAAAGAACAAGAGCCTCTAAACAGCTCCCATCCTAGAGTGTTATGATGCTAAACTACAAGGCACATTATCAAGAGATGAAAGTTCAAAGAGGCCTCAGCTTCATGTTGGATAAACAGGAACATATGCCCAGCCTCAAAAATATTTTAAATGTGTTGTGAAACTTCACTCAGTTATGAGAGAAATGTTAGAGTTCAAGTGTGAAAAATTCAATTGCATTTTTGAAAAAAAAAAAAAAAAAAAAGCAGGTTCCAGGAAAGACCACAAATTTCCTAAGCATGTCAGCACCGCTCGCCCTGGCAACAGACGGGAAATGAAAATGTTACTCCAGCTTTAGAAAGGCTTTCTGCACAATGGATCAAATGAACCCACATAGTATTTAAATGTCACTGTGGGAATGTACTCCTGGGAAGGAACAAAGAAAGTCCATGGGAAGCAGATGAGGATGTTGGAAATACTCCACAGTTACCCAGTGTGGAAAGTTTGCAGTCATCCGGCATACAAACTGACAGCGAGGCCCCACTGTAGACAACACCTACGCAACTCATTGAACATGAAAAAGGTGAGCTTTTGCCTACACAGAGCCTTCACCTCTACATCCTAGATTCTTTGGTACAGGAAGCTACTCTGCAAGCTACCCAAGAAGAAACATAAACACCAAACTCAGCTATCAATGTTTGGTGTCCTGCCTGCAAGATAGGCTATGTCAATGGTGACACAAAGCTAGTGTGGGGATGTTAATCCTGAGATTCGCAAGAAGAAAATCAGTTCCACAAATTTGAGCCAAATTTGAAGTAAGATTTAAATACTGACCAGGATGGAGTTTGGTCAGGACCACTCTCTGGAATTGCCAGCCAGTGGCAATGAGACACATATTGTAGGGACTTTTAAGGACAAAACTATAAAGCCACTGTATTTTCCCATTTGACTTTGTTACTCTTCCAGAACTCCCAGCATTCCAAGAAGTCACCCAATCTTTGGGCAGGTGGAACTCCTAACTACAACTCCCAGCATTCCAGGAAGTTACTCAAGCTTTGGGCAGGTGGAACTCCTAACTACAACTCCCAGCATTCCAGGAAGTCACCCATTCTTTGGGCAGGTGGAACTCCTAACTACAACTCCCAGCATTCTAGGAAGTTACTTGGTCTTTGGAAAGGTGAGACATAGATTAACTTTGGTCCTACATTTCCTACTTGAGTTGTATCCTTAGTTAAACCCTTAACTCTGTGATGGATACCTGTTTATATTGGAATCTAATAATCATCAGCTTAGTGGTACCCATGTAGGAATTATCATCTAATCGAGGCATCTATGATGTAAAAGCCAAAAAATAATAGACAGAAGCAGAAAGGCCAAAGTCCCTGTGATGGCTGACATCACAGTTACTATCTAGAAGGAGCCTGGAAATAGGGCACGAGTCACTTGTTTTATCTGAGGTCCCCTTTCTCTAATATCTCTTTGAGTACATCCAGATTATAACCCCAAATGATTTGTACAGAAACAATAGTTTGCCCTTAAATCCATATAATACCTCATTGTTCTGCATATAGCAGGCCAAATAAGTGCCCTATCATACTTTAGAGCTTATTCCAGTTAATGAATATACCAGTTGATAAATCTGAACCTGATTTTCTGCTATGCCAATTGGCATTATAGATAACCATTTGTGCCATATGCCAGGGAGTTTCCTTTTGACTTAGGATTTCAGGTTGTTGGGCTGGGGTGGATGGGTGAGTGTTGGGGAGAACATACTCTCCAGCTGAAACTAGGGCATCATTGTTTCATCATTCCTAGGGCCTAGGAAGGCTGAAAGGCTAGTCAAAGGCTGGGCACTGGGGATTTCATCAGAATCATCTACTTAGTTAGCTAACCCAGCTAAAGAAATAGGAATATTCACACTGGTTGAACTGGTTTACATTAGCTTTTGGCAAGTCCAGAGCTTAACAGTTTACAATCTGAAGCTGTTACCTGGATGGTGTCTATCAGCCAAGTGAAAATCTGCTGAGACAATTTAGAATACGGACAGGAGGAGTCAAACTTTAGGAACTTAGGGGCTGGAAAGATGGCTCAGTAGTTAAGAGTACTGGCTGCTCTTCCACAGGACTAGGGTTCAATTCCATGTACCCACATTGTAAAACTGGAAAAGTGTGAGCTGTAACAGGCTCAAACTTTTGAATACTATCAAAAATTGTGCCTTTGGGTTAAAACACATGCAATTTTTTTTCCCTCTGACCAAAGAGCTGAATGTTGCAGGATATTTGGTCACACTGTGAACTCCAAGATACTTTTATTTACTGAAAAATCCTATTTCTAGTGGTGGAACACTTTTAGGCAAAGTGGGACAATCAGCTCCCCAGTGTCCTACTTGTCCATAGTTTGGGCTAGGTCCTAGCAGCAAGCGTTGCATTGGGACAGTCTTTTCTAGTAGTTAGCATTACCATGATCCAGATAGAGTCATTGTTATCTTCTTGGCAGATCTCTAACAAGTTTGAGGATATTATCTATTACATACACACACACACACACACACACACACACACACACACACACACACACACATGTGCTAAACAACCATAGCCTGTTTTTAGTTACTTGGTTTAGGCTATCTATAGGAGGCTAGATAAAGATTTTTCCTGTAATTAATCACATTAATATTTAGCATGACTACAAGAATTAATTACATTAGTACTTAGCATGACTACAAGTATATTCTAATACAAGTATATATAATTTTTAACAGTTTATAATAAAGATAACAATTTCTACATTGAAGCTCTTTTTATGAATGCAGTATATAGGGAGACTAGCACCTTTCTTTTCCAGGTCCTTACATGGTGCACCATTATAGAATATAACAGTCTCTTGTATAACTTAGTTTACCAAAATAGCTACAGCTTAACAATGTTAACAAAAACAAAGTGGCTAGACATGCATTCTTAAATGAGTCACTGTTAGCCTGTATCATCTTGCTGTATCATAGATAGGAATACCTCAGGGTCTGGTGTTTAATGTTTGGCCCTAAGTTTTTAGCTTTTATTTATCTAATTATCAAGATCACATATTAATGAAAACAGTATAATAAAATAACTAAACTTTAAAATATCCTATAGTCTTATAAACTTAAATATTTTAAAAAGTTGTTCCGAAAAAGATATCCAGGTTTTTATTTAAATTTTCTGTAAAATTCCAAAATTTCCTTTTAGAAAAATTTCCTTTTAAAAACCCTCTCAACTGTGTGCTCCTGTGATACCAAAGTAAACTACCAGTTTTTATTTCAAGACTGAAGACACGGGGCACAACCATATCTGCATGAGGCTAAAGCAAACTCCAACAGAGCCAAGAATTCAGTGTCTCTAAAACCAATACCCTCTGGCTGACTCCTTAGTAACAAAGTTTAGCTGCCAGCAAGGTACCTTCTTGTATCTGGACACATGGAGGTGCAGCTCTAATATCTCATTAAACGAGCATTGTTTTCTTTAATAAACTTTCTTTTTCTTTTTTTAAAAATTTTTTTATTATTATTATTTTCTTTATTTACATTTCAAATGCTATCCCAAAAGT
>NC_034596.1:47902986-47904490 GCF_900095145.1 Mus pahari
CCCTTTCTAACTCTGTGAAGAATTGGGTTGGAATTTTGATGGGGATTGCATTGAATCTGTAGATTGCTTTTGGCAGGATGGCCATTTTGTCTATGTTAGTCCTGCCAACCCATGAGCATGGGAGATCTTTCCATATAAACTTTCTTTTTCAAGATGGGAAAGGAACTATCATACAAAAATCCATCCTTGGTCAGTTATATACCATGTGGTTGCCCTTAATCAAAATGGCAGCGAAGCCACAGGCGTCATAGGGCATCTTTCCTCTGCAACCCTAGCAAAGATGGCTGCTAACCATATGGCTGCCTAAGGATGGACAGATATGGATTGCTTATATTCAAAAATGGAGTTATGTCACATGGTTCCTTTGAGATTATAAAAATCCATGCATAAACTTTCAATTATCAATCCCATGTTACAAGTTTTAAGTTAACTTTTATTATATATATAAATATATAATATGTAATATATTGTATATCATAATATATAATATATAATACATATCAGTTTTTTAACCACAAGAATGGCCCCCATAGGCTCATTGGTCATAAGGGCATGGCAAAACTAGACAGGGATTAGGAAGTGTGTACTCTTATTGGAGTAGGTGTATCATTGTTGAAGGATTTATGCCACTGAGGGTGGGATTTGAGGTTTCAAATGCTCAAGCCAGGCCCAGTCTGCAGTCTCTCTCTCTCTCTCTCTCTCTCTCTCTCTCTCTCTCTCTCTCTCTCTCTCTCTCTCTGCTTGAAGATCTGGATGTAGAACTTTCAGCTACTCTCCAGTACCGTGTCAGGTGGTGAGCCTCCATGCTCACAACCCCAATGATAATGAACTAAACCTTTGATACTATAAACCAGCCTCAATTAAATGTTTTCCTTTATGACAGTTGCCATGGTCATGGTGTCTCTTCACAGAAATAAAATGTTGACTAAGACAGGATCCTAGAGCTGAAAAGAGAAGTGGCACAGACACCATCCTTAACCCAGAAGCAGTCTCCAACTGATAACCACTTTCAAAGACAAACGCAGTTTCTTCCAAGGGAGCCTCACTGGAAAACAACCTACTCTTAAGGGTAGGCTGTGTGTCCAGCAGAAGATGGTCAACAGAAAATGAACTCAGCAGCATCTCTGGAGATTCCTTGTATCATAATATCATGTCAAGATTTTCCTTTTCCTATTTTAAAATGTTATCTTACTTTTATTTAAATTTAATTTCATTTTATTTATAGATATTCTTCTTTTGTCTTTTACTTTTACAATTCCTATATGTTTACATTATGGCTTCCAGTTTAGTGCTTTTATGGGATTCCTGAGTGTGCAAACCAGTGAGTCTCTGTCTCTAGGGCTGTTTCTTTGGCTCTTTTCCTTCTGTTTGTTTTGTCTTGTCTGTGGATAAGGTGAAGGAATCCCTATGTAAGTTGTACAGTCTGGTGACATACATCCATTCCTCTGTTAGGGCCATACATCCATTCCTCTGTTAGGGACATACATCCATTCCTCTGTTAGGG
>NC_034596.1:47905040-47935095 GCF_900095145.1 Mus pahari
CATACATCCATTCCTCTGTTAGGGACATACATCCATCCCTCTGTTAGGGACATACATCCATTCCTCTGTTAGGGCGGCCCCACACTCTTCTTGGTGCCAATGCTCAATAGGACCCTCCTGAAGTCTGAGATTTTTATTTTAGAATTCTTAATTCGCAAACTATCCAAGCAGGAGCAGAACAGTGCCAGGATTGTTACCCCAGCCCCGTCCCTCTCCCTGAAGCCAAGTCTAGAAGAGTAAGGCATGGTTTTCTGCCCCTGGGCCAAACAGTTGATCTCACAAAATTAACATCTGCAAGTTGTTGTGAAAAAAAGTTGAGAGAGGAGAACACAGGCTGGAAATGCAGAAAGGCTGAGAGAAGCATCTTGTAAGAAGGCATTCTTCCAGATACCACATTGGTCCTTCAACTTCATCCCCAGCTTTACTCACCTGTGGACTCTGGCCCAAATAAGTATTTTGTAGTAAACTTTTAAAAGTATACTAAGCACACAACACATAAATGCACACTTTTATCGTCATCTATGTAGTACCCATTTATGCTTATCTCTCCTCCCCACCATTTTCCTCTCTCACTTACTCATCTATGTAGAAAGAGTATATATATATTTCTTTGGGTGTTATTCCTAACTGTACTCATCTTTCCCATATGCTTCAACACTATGTAGGTTGTCCTAAATTGTATGTATGGAACTACTTTGCTCACTTTAGCAGTTGCTTAGACACACTGTAACTGATGAGTGTATTTCTATAATCTCCTATTAGACTTTTGTCATACTACTTTATACACAGTATGAAATCCTCCTATATACTTCTGCACACTTTCAGTAAACCTACATGGTGTCCGTTCCTTCTAGGAGGCATTGCTGAATACAGTGTATACAAGTTCATCTTTGTATAAGTGCATATGTGTTAGAGCTTTGATCATTCTGATGGCTGTATTCTGCAATCTTCCAGCTATGTGAGCTTTCTTAATGATTCCCAAACTTGCGTACCTTTTCATCATTAGTTTCCTACTCTGTAAATGGTCCTTTTATCTTCTCCACTATTCTTTTATATGTTTGCCTTTGTCATGCTCATATGTAGTTCTTCATATATTCTAAACACTGTAATTTATCTCATGTATGTTTGCAGATGGTACCTGCATGATATCTGTTCTGACTTTGATGAGATATATCAGACTTATTAAATACTTCGGTCTTTGGCTTTGTTTCAGACATATAACAATAAACATACATGCAAATGTACTAAATTTTAATTACCATACACACAAATGTTACCCATCTTTATTAATTCCTGTGACGGTCTATAGTCTAAGCATGCATATTTCTTCTATTTTTAAATCTGTGTTATGCAGATGGGCTGCTGTTTTGCTTACCAATTGCTTCTTATTGCAAATTCAGTGTCAATGCCTTTAGCAAGGTGGGAGGACTTGGTATCAGAAAGACTAAGATCAAATCTCATAGGTGCCACGTGCTCCATAGACCAGTGCCTTCCCATGCCTTAGGCTCCTACTTAAAACATGAGCTTCACCACACTACACTAATCGCCCTGTTCTTCCCACTCTTTGTTCCTTATCTGATGCTCTAGAAGGGCAAATGAGAGAAGTACTAATTACAGCTTCTCCCTTTTAAAGATGAGAAAACAGGGCAGCCAGGAGCTTAACTGTCCTAAACGAAGCCATGTTCACCAGTTACTATACAGCAGATCTGATACCGAGGCTTGCACTCAGTCCATCACAACGCTGCCTCCTGAGATGTTCTCTTTACGCGTGAAATGAGTGTGAGCTTGCGGCTTCAACCCAAATGTACACATACTTTATAAACATGTTTGTTTTTATATCCTACAAAGATTTTCTCAATGTTTTTACTTCATAATAAGTTTGAATGAACACACATTAGAGGGCTCTAGCAATATACTACAGTAGAGAGAGAAGCCATACATTTGAGTAAACTGGAATGTAACAAGGCTGTCATTATCTACAAGCCTTCAACTTTGTTTTCAATTTCTTTTTATCTTGGGTGGGAGGTGATTTTATTTTGAGGATAATGTCATACTACCAAGCCCATGAGTCAGGATTATTTTACCTGTTGAGGCTTGGTCATTTGTTATTTATTGTAATGTTAAGTGTGGGACATCAGAACCTGGTTGTCTCAGAGACTAGAGAGTGACACCTAGACTTTGCCCCCAAATTGTAAATAAAGATGCCAATGGCCAATATCTGGGCAGATGAGACTAAGCTGGGGCTTAGGAAGAACTACCTAAGAAGGTAGGAGGAGGAGGAAGAAGAACCTGCCAGGGTTATGAATCTAGAGAACGTGGCCCTCAGGGCTGGCCAATTAGAATTAAGAGCAGCCCAGATAAAACATAGTAATTATTGATAGGAAAACAGATTCTAATAGCATAGAGGGGAGCTGCCCAGCTGTTATACTATTTAAGGCTTATTATAAATATAAAGGTTGTGTATGTCGTTTACCTGGGAAATAAATAGTCGAAGGCATAGTAGAAAGCCCAAGTTGAGATTAATAATTTTGACTTCTGCCTCAGCTCCTTGAATAAGATTAAAGTTGTGCCACCACACTCATCTCTCTTCATTCTTGTCCTGTTCTTCAATCTTCTGATATTATCCTCTATAACTTCCTTCTTCAAAATCTTGGGAAATTTTAGGTCTAACTAGGAATTTATAAAGAAGTTAAGGTCCTGAAAGAAAATATAATATCTGGAGTTCTCCACATACTCCCTACCACCAGTGTTAGCTATTTGGTTTTCCTAGTGTCCATGTGTACCAGGATAGATACTTCTTCTTGAGATGGGTTTAAGCATCTCCTGGTATATGAACAGGACAAGGGTATCAGGAGCGGTGACAGCAGAGAAGAAAGCCAGCTCAATTCCATCACTCACTCCATGGTCAGTGTCCACTGTTCTAACATTTGCTTCTTCATCTTCCTTTCAAGGCCTCAAGTCTTCCTGCTCTTTAATTCCCCATAAATTGATGTTGCTTCGTTATGTGTAGTTGTAAATTGTAAAGGAGAAAACTGCTGCCATTCAACATGGACATTCAGAAGGTCATTCTCTCACTCTTGACTCCACATGGAAAGGAAAAATGTAACCACGTGAACTGGGTAAAGCCTTCCCAAACCTTTGCTCACATAGTCGGAGTTCTCAAACATTTCAGTCTTTGGATGATACCTTTCCATACAGCATGGTCCTCTGAGCTGCCTGGTGATGAGGGGTCCTCTGCTGTTGTCTCTAAAACTTCCTTCCAAAGCTTTCACTTGTCTTCCACGTGTTGACATGAATGTGGTCACACTGACCAGAGTTATGACTGCTTCTAGAAATGTTGGCTATAAAAGTTGTCCTTATTTCAGAAAAATCAAAATGGGAACAAAAATTACAAATACACATCTGAAAGAAATGAAATGAAGTAGATGATTTCCTCAGCTTGTAATCATAGAGGAAGGAAAGAATGGGAAAAGAGAAAAGGGAGAGGGAGGGCAAATCTCCATCTCTCTCCTCTTCTCTCTGCCCTCCCTCTCCCTCCTTTCCCTCTCTTTCCTCTTTTCAAAACACAATATGTTGCTTGCCAACTTAGTGAAATGTATTATCAGTTATTTATCAGTGATTCTGAGCCAATTTGCTCTCTTTGTTCACCGTAGTAAAGGTCATATTCTGGTCTATCATTACTTTTGTAATTTGACTATAAAATAAATTTTTTCTTTCATAAATGGTTTAATCAAGGATTGCCTTTAAATATTTCAATATGCATTAATTTAGACAATTAACAAATCTTAGGACAACAATATAATTATAAACTTCCCCCAATTCTAAATATGTCTATAGCCAATTCATTTTTTTAGTATTTTAGTAATATTTACAACAAAGCAACTAATAATTTAAGCATATTATATTAACTTGTTTATTATATGTATATAACAGATTATTTTGATATATAAAATCATAATATCATTTAGCTACCTTTGTTTGGGGGTACATAAAAACACACACACACACACACACATACACACACACATATGAAGTACCTAAAACTGTTGCAGCAAACCAGTTCTTAATATAATGTCACCTATAATCTTTATGTTATATATTAGATCTCCAGGTTTATGAATCATACACAATTACATGTATTGCTCTTTGATTTTATTATGCATAAAGAAGTGGTCCAGTCCACATCCAACCACTCTCTTCAGCCAGATCCTGTACATCCTTCACGAGATCTACCCAGAAGTGTCTGCTCATCCTCAGCTCCACCATCCCTACCCAATGCATAAAGATAGATCCAAACTCCAGGTGTGGTCCAGGACACAGAACAGCCTAGCTGCATTCCACCTAAGTTACTGTCAATCTGAACTGGCCTGCAAATCCTCTCTTTTGCCCCAACCTGATCTTTTTATACATAAGAGACAGAACTAACAAAAAAAGTCCATATGGCTACATCTTATTACAAAAATACAACCAATAAAGAGTCAAGGTAGTATACCTTGCACAAAACCTTCGAGTATTATAAAAATTATAATTATAATTTGCCAATTAGAATTACCTAGATAAACCTCAGAACTAATTTAAAAAAAAAAAAAGCTTTCTGTGTAAAACGCTAAAATTGTAGAAATTGAAGAGAGAGAAGAATCCTAAATCAGTAATAAGAACCAGATCTTCAATGATTCTAGGACAAAACTCCCCAAAACTATGGAAAGCCATACCCATACAAGAAACCAGAACTAAGAATTTAAAATAACAAGCATAAAGTTCATGAAAGAATTCACGGAGTCTGATGAAGATATGAAGAAACTCAACTAACTCGAGGTGAAAAAAGCTAACGAGAATAAATGTCTGAGTGCCACATTTATTCAAATAGCAAAGACAATCTAGGATGTGAAAACAGAATCAGTACTGATGTAGAAATATTCAAGATAATTCAAGCTGATGTAAGAATAAAATTAAAAACTTCAATAATCAAACTAGAAAACTCAAAGAAAAGTCTTACAAGTAGAATGAATCAAAAAGAAGATAAAATATTAGGACTCAAAAATAAAGTAGTAGACCTAGACAAAAATAAGAAAAAATAAGAAAAACACAAGAAAAGAACAGACAGAAAGTGTGCGACACCATGAGAAGACAAAACGTTAAAATTGTAGAAATTGAAGAGAGAAGAATCCTAGATCAGTGATAAGGACCAGATCTTCAATGATTCTAGGACAAAACTCCCCAAAACTATGGAAAGTCATACCCATACAAGAAACCAGTGTGTACACGCACCCCCCCACACACACACACTCCAAATAAACAAGATCAGAAATGAACATTTCCACAGTATACCATAGTTAAAAAACTGAGGAAACAGAGCAGTGAAAGAATATTGAAAGCTAAAAGAAATAAAAACAAACAGAAATCACACATAAAAAAACGCTTTTCAGAACAACAGTTATTTTTCATTGAAAATGTTGAAAGCCAGAAGATCCTGGAGCAATTCTAATTGCTAAAGGATCATTACTCCAACCTAGACTAATATACCAAACGAAACCATCTGACATAATTAAAGGAGAATTTTTTAAAAAACTTTCTGTGTTATGAACAACCTAAAAATTTATATTCAACAAATCAATCATAAGAAAATTCAGGAACCATTATCTTTGGCAGAAGAGAGGAATAATTGCTAAAGTACATGCACCACTGGGAACACAAACAATAATACCAAACTTCAACAATACAGTGATGGCAATCAACACACACCTTTCATTAATGGCTTTAAATGTTAATGGCCTCAAAATACCAACCAAAAGACACAGGCTCTCAGAATTGAAAATGGAAAAACCCCTTATATGTGTAGACTACAAGAAACACATCTTAGCTTTAAAAATAGGCACCATTTACAGAGATGGACAGAAATACACTCCAAGTAAATGGGACAGGGAAGTAATCAGGTGTCACTACCCTGATTACTGATAGCTGACAAAATAGACCTCAAACTAAAATTTATCAGAAAAGTGAAGAAGAACATTTTATTCTAATCGAGAGAACTGTTGAACAAGAAAATATCACCATTCTAAATATATATGTAACAAACTCTGGTGAAACAAATTTATAAAAAATATACCTCTAAATCATCAGAACATCAAAACAACCCTGAGATTCCACCTCACACCAGTCAGAATGGCTAAGATCAAAATGTCAGGTGACAGCAGATGCTGGCAAGGATGTGGAGAAAGAGGAAAACTCTTCCATTGTTGGTAGAATTGAAAGCTGGTACAACCACTCTGGAAATCAGTCAGGCAATTCCTCAGAAAATTGGACATAATACCACCAGATTATCCAGCAATCCCTCTCCTGGGCATATACCCAGAAGAAGTTCGAACTTATAATAAGGACACATGCTCTACTATGTTCATAGCTGCCCTATTTATAATAGCCAGAAGCTGATAAGAACCCAGATGTCCTTCAACAGAGGAAAGGATACAGAAATGTGGTACATTTACACAATGGAATACTACTCAGCAATTAAAAACAATGAACTGATGAAATTCTTAGGCAAATGGATGGGTCTGGAGGATATCATCCTGATGAGGTAACCCAATCACAAAAGAGCTCACTTGTTATGCACTCACTGATAAGTGTATATTAGCCCAGAAGCTTAGAATACCCAAGATACAATGTGCAAAACACATGAAACTCAAGAAGAAGGAAGACCAAAGTGTGGATACTTAGTTCCTCCTTAGAATGGGGAACAAAACACCCATGGAGGGAGTTACAAAGTTTGGAGCTGAGACAGAAAGAAGGACCATCCAGAGTCTGTTCCACCTGGGGATCTATCTACAAACAGCCACCAAACCCAGACATTACTGCATATGCCAGCAAGATTTTGCTGACAGGATCCTGATATAGCTGTCTCTTGTGAGGCTATGCCAGTGCAATAGCCTTCTGGCAAATACAGAAGTGGATGCTCACAGTCATTTATTGGATGGAACACAGGGCCCCCAATGGAGGAGCTAGAGAAAGTACCCAAGGAGCTGACCTATAGGAGGAACAGCAATATGAACTAACCAGTACCCCCAGAGCTCATACCTCTAGCTGCATATGTAGCAGAAGATGACCTAGTCGACCATCATTGGGAGGAGAGGCCCTTGGTCTTGTGAAGATTATATGCCCCATTACAGGGGAATGCCAGGGCCAGGAAGTGTGAGTGGATGGGTTTGGGAGCAGGGCGGGGGAGAGTTTAGGGGACATTCGGGATAGCATTTGAAATGTAAATGAAGAAAATATCCAATAAAAAATATACCTCTAAAATTAAAGATACAATTTAACATCAACTCATTAATAGCAGGCAACTTCAACACTCCACTTTCTCAACTGGACAAAAATAGCAGATAAATGTCAGAATTAAATGATATTATCCATCAAATAGACTTAACATAGCTACATAATATCCATTCACTCAAATGCAAAAGAACATGCATTCCACTCAGCAGCACATGGAAGTGTCTCTAAAACAGACCACATTCTAGGCTACAAAGCAAATCTTTACAAAATCAGAAAGATGAAAATCACTCCATGTATCCTATCTGACTATAATGCAATAAAACTTAAAACTGACAGAAAGCAAACATTTCTGTAATACATGTAATAATGTAAATCAATACATAAGCTCATGGAAATTAAACAACTCATTACTGAAAGATTAACAAGTCAAAGAAATCAAGAAAGAAATAAGATATTTTCTGGAACTAAATGAAACTGGAAACCAACAGAATAGAATATCTGTGTCACATTAAAGGAATTTGGGGAAAAAAGATTAAAGCAACACAGTAGATGACAATGAATAATAAAACCCAGAAACAAATAAGATAGAATCAAAGAAAATAATCAAAAGAACCAATGAATCTAGGAGCTGGTTCTTTGAAAAGATAATAATGACAAGCCCTTCGCCCAATTAATCAATATGAAGAAATAAAAGGAGGACTCAAATTAACAGAATCAGAAGTAAACAGAGAAACATTACGCAAACACTAAAGACATTCAGAATATTATAAGGGAATACTTTAAAAACCTATACTGGTTGATTTTCTCAAAGAACCAGCTCCTGGTTTGGTTGATTCTTTGAATAGTTCTTTTTGTTTCCACTTGGTTGATTTCAGCCCTTAGTTTGATTATTTCCTGCCGTCTACTTCTCTTGGGTAAATTTGCTTCCTTTAGTTCTAGGGCTTCTAGGTGTGCTGTCAGGCTGCTAGTATATGCTCTCTCTAGTTTCTTTTTTGGAGGCAGAAGATGGCCTGTTCGGCCATCATTGGGAAGAGAGGCCCCTTGGTCTTGGAAACTCTATATGACCCAGCACAGGGGAATGCCAGGGCCAAGAAATGGGAGTGGGTGAGTAGGGGAGCATTTGAAATGTAAATAAAGAAAATATCTAATAAAAATAAAAAAGAACATAAAAAGTAAAATAAAATAAAATAAAATAAAAACCTATACTCCATTAGGAGGAAACCTAAAAACATTGGACAATTTTAGATTCAGCCAAATCACCAAAAATTAAACCAAGAAGAGATCCACAACTTAGCCACTCTCATAACAAATGGAAACTTTGAAATAAGAGTAAAAAGCCTTCCAGTTTAAAAGAAAAAGTCCATGACTAGATGGGTTCACAGAATTAATTGGACTGTCAGAAATCATCTACAACCAATCCTATTAAAATGTTATAATATAGAAGCAGAATGAATACTTCCAAATCCCTTCTGCGAAGCCTGAATCACCTTGATACCAAAACCTGCTAAGAAAACCAACAACAAAAACAAAAACAAAAAGAGAAAACTATCGGCCAATATCCCCTATAAACACAGATTCAAAATGTAAGTAAAATATTTGAAAGCCTAATACAGGTTTGTATCAAATTCATCTTCCACTATGAATTTGGTTTTGTTCCTGTAATACAGGGATGGTTCATATATGCAAGTCAATAAATCTAATAAACCATATAAAATGATTTAAAGACAAAAATCACACTATTATCTTAATGGATACAGAAATAAATCTTATCAAAATCCAATATAGCTTCATGATAAAACTACCAGAGATAGTAAGACTAGAGAGAATATACTTAAACATAATTAAAGGTATATATGAGAAACTCATGGCTAGTAATAAGGCAGGGCCATCCAATATCCACATTTCCTTTTAATACTGAACTTATAGCACTAGCTGGAGCAATAAGGCAAGAGAAGAAAATTGAAAGGATACAAAAAGGAATGAAGAAGTCATGCTACCTTTGTTTGCATATGAACTGATATACACAAGAAAATTCAAAATTATACCAGAAAACCTCCAAAGATGATGAACAAATTCAGCAATGTGGCAAGATATGGAATCAACCTTTACAAATCAATAGCTTTCCTATACACCAGCACAAATATTTAGAGAAAGATATTGTGGACATGCTTCCATTCACAGCAAGCTCAATGAAAACAAAACAAAATAAACAAACAAACAAAGGAAATCTAAGAATAAACCTAACCAAGGAGGTGAAGGACTTTTACAATAAAAAATTGAAATCTCAGAAGACAGGAAAAGAACAATTCTTAAATTCATCTGGAAAAGCAAAAAACAAAAACAAACAAAACAACAACAACAACAAACCAGAATAGTGAAAATGATTCTTAACAATAAAAGAACTTATGGAGGAATCACCATCCCTGACCTCAAGCTATACTACAGAGCAATAGTGATAAAGACTGCATGGTATTGNTACAGAGACAGACACATTGACCAATGGAATAAGATTGAAGACCCACAAATAAAACCACACATTTACGGACAGTTGATCTTTGACAAAGAAGCCAAAAATATACAATGCAATAAACAACATATCTTAAATATTTGGTGCTGGTCTAACCAGCAGTCTGTAAGTAGAAAAATGAAAATAGATCCATACTTTTCACCTTGCACAAAGCTCAAGTCCAAGTAGATCAAGGACCTCAAAATAAACTAGATACACTGAATCTAATAGAAGAGAAAGTGGGAAAGAGCCTTGAACTAATTGGCACATGGGGAAATTTCCTAAACAGAACTGCAATGGCTAATGCGCTAAGATCAAGAATTGATAAATGGAACCTCATGAAACTGAAAAGCTTCTGTAAGGCAAAGGATATAGTCAATAAGACAAATCGGCAACCTACAGATTGGCAAAAAAACAAAAAAACAAAAAACTTCACTAACCCTACATATGATAGAGGACTAATATCCAAAATATATAAAGAACTCAAGAAGCTAACCACAAAAATCAAAACAACCCAATCTAAAAATGTGGTATAGAACTAAACAGAGAATTCACAACAGAGGAATCTTGAATAGTTGAGAAGCACTTAAAGAAATATTTAAAATCCTTAGTGATGAGGGAAATACAAATCAAAACGACACTGAGATTCCATCTTGCACCAATCAGAACGGCTAAGATCAAAACCTCAGTAGTGACAACACATGTTGGAGAGGATGTGGACAAAGAGGAACACTCCTCCATTGCTGGTGGGATTGCAAACTGGTACATCAACTCTGAAAATCAATCTGGAGGTTCCTCAGAAAACTGGAAATAGATCTACCTGAAGACCAGCTATACCACTCTTGGGATATACCCAAAAGATGCTGCACCATGCCACAGGGGCATGAGTTCATAGCAGCCTTATTTGTGACAGCCAGAAGCTGGAAACAACCCAGATGTCCCGCAATAGAAGAATGGATACAGAAAATGTGGTTCATTTACACAATGGAATATTATTCAGCTATTAAGAATAAGGACATCCTGAGTTTTGCAGGCAAATGGATAGAACTAGAAAGGATCATCCTGTGTGAGGTAACTCAGACCCAAAAGGACATGCATGGTATGTACTCACTAATAAGTGGGTATTAGCGAAAAAAAAAAAAAAAAGTACAGAATACCCAAGATACAGCCCACAGAACTCAAAAAGGTCATCAAGTTAAAGGACCCAAGTGAGGATGCTTCAGTCCCACTTGGGAGGGAGAAGAAAGCAATCACAAGGGGGGGAGTGAGGGAGGGAGGGAGGGAGGGACCTGAGTCAGAAAGGGAACAGGGAAGAAGGGAACATGATTAGGTATTGGGCAGGGGAACAGGACTAAAGCCCCGAAGCCAGTAGAAAGGATGGAAACAGAAAACCTTGGGAGGTAGGAGGTGGGGGACTCTCCAGAATGTTCCAGAGACCTGAGAGGTGAGAGACTCTCAGGACTTAAAGGGAGGGACCTTAGATGAAATTCCGTACAGTGGGGAGAGAGAACTTGTAGAGACCACCTCCAGTAGAAAGACAGGGCATCAAGTGAGGGATGGAGTTGCCATCCCACAGCCAAAACTCTGACCCATAATGGTTCTTGTCTGAAAGAACTACAGGAATGGAGAGGAGTCTGAGGAAAAGAAGGTCCAGCAACAAGCCCAAATTTGGATCCAGCTCAAGGGGAAGACTCAAGACCTGACACTATTATTGATGCTATGGTATGGTGTGCTCACAAAAAGGCCTATAATGACTGCCCTCCAAAAGATCCAACAAGCATCTGAAAGAGCCAGATGCAAATACTTACACCCAACCAATGAACAGAAGCTGCTGACCCCTGTGGTTGAATTAGGAAAAAGCTGGAAGAAGCTAACAGGAGAGAAATCCTGTTGGAGGACCAGAAGTCTCAACTAATCTGGACCCTTGAGATCTCTCAGTCACTGGACCACCACCAGGCAGCATACACCAGCTGATGTGAGGCCCCCAATACGTATACAGCAGAGAACTGTCAGGTCTGGACCCAGTCTGAGAAGATCCACCTAACCCTCAAGAGACTGGAGGCTCCAGAGAGTGGGGAGATCTGGTGTGGTGGGAGAGGGGTAAAGGGGTGGAGACATCCTCATAGAGACAGAGGTAGGGTAGGGAGGAGGTATGGGATGTGGAATAGTCAAAGGAGGGGGATAAAATCTGGACTGTAAAAAAAAGATTAAGTAAATTGTCTTAGAAAAATCTCAGAAGAAAGAATTAGATACTAGAAAATGGAAACACGTCTCATGCTCAAGGACTGGTAGAATTAATATTGTAGATATTGATTACTCTACCAAAACTGGTAGGATTACTATTGTGGGTAATGACTACTCTACCAAAACTATGTATAGAAAGAATGCAGCTCCAATCAAAATCCTAACCTCATTCATCATAGAAATAGAGAAACCTATCCTAAAATTCAGATAAAACCACAGAAGACTCTCCTTATGCCAAACAATCTTCAATGAAAAGAACAATGCTGCAGGGATTATATCCCAGATCTCAAGCTATACTGGGGGTCATAGTAATAAAAACAATACAGCACCGACACAAAAACATGCATGTCAACCAATGAAACACAAGGGAAGACCCAAACATGAGTACACACAACTTTAGCTGTTTGATAAGTGACAGTAATGACAAAAATGTACATTAGAGAAGAAACAGCATCTTCACGGAAGGATGCTGAGGAAACAGATGCCCACATGGAGAAGAATGACATCAAACCAGAATGGATCACCTTGCACAAAACCTATCTCCAAATGAGTCAAAGATTTAAATGTGAAATCTGAAACCACTAGAAAAACAAAAACAAAAATGTACAGAAAATGACTTTCTGACTAGAAACTTATTTACCCAGGAAAAATGGCTATCAATTGACAAGTGGGATCTCATAAGACTAAAAAGCTCTTATACAGCTAAAGAAACAGTTGTAGAGTTAAAAGATACCCCACAAATAGTCTTTGACAAATATACCTCCAACAATTGATGTCCACAATATACAAAGAACAACAACAAAAAGAATAAAACAAACAAACAAAACGAAACATTTAAAAATTCAACTTGGGGCTTGACTAGAGAATTCTCAAAAAATAAACCTAGTGAAAAAATATCTCTCTCAAAATGTTTATGTCTCCTAACAGAGATATCCAAATAAAAACAACTGAGATGTCAAAGATCAACAAAACAATGTAAAATAAATGCTAGAGGGGATGTGGGGGAAAGTGGATACTCATTCACTCTTGGTGGGATTGCAAACTAGTCCATCCACTCTAGAAATAATTATAGAGAATCCTCAAAGTGCTAAAAAAAAAAAAATAGATCTACCATGGGACCTAGCTACACCATTCCTTGACACATAACCCAAAGTCTTGAAATCCTATCCCGTAGATGCCCAGACATGTTGATTCTATTCACATTCTAGAAAAAAGAAGCAGACTAGATGTCCTTCAAATAACATGGAAAGTGAAAATGTGCTCCCTACATACTATGAATAATATTCAGCTGTAAAGAAAACTGAAACCTGAACTTTGCAGGTAAATGGATGAAACTAGAAAAAGAGCATATTTAGTTAGGTAACACAGACCCGGGAAAACAAGCATTGCATGTTCTTTAGACGAATGTTTCAGCTCCTAAACTTCAGATGTGAATTTATTACCTGGAATAAGTACAGAAAACGGGAAAGTAAAAAGGAACCATTTGGGGTGATGAGAGAGGAGCAATGGGGAATGGAATAGCAGGTTACAAGTGATCTGAAAAGGGATGAGAGAAATGAGGGCTTTGATTAGGGAAGAGACAAATGAAGGAAAAGCGGGATAAGATAGCAGATGTTTCTGAAAAAGACTAAACACAACATGTAGGTTGGTATACACATATAATACATATATATATATATATATATATATATATATATATATATATATATAAAATGAAATTTTCCTATTCAGACTCATAGTAAAGTTTCTTTTAAATTGTTGACCAGGATGGTGTAAGAGATTCCCAAACATTTATATTTGGGAATTGTATTCACCTTTGGTTGGCCCCAAGAAGTGAAAGTTAATCCCTACTGCTGAAAACACCATGACTAAGAGGACCCAAGTTAGTTGTTGCCTGAAAGTCTTCTAAGAATTACTGTTCATGGTAGCTGAGGGTGCCATGCAAGCTTCCAAATAGGGAAGGAACCAGTAGCTCTACCTAGCTATGAAGTCGATATGCCATCAAAGTGACCATCATGACAGAATAACTCAGGATCCAATAGTTGCCTGCATATCTTAACAGTAACCAAGAACAACTCTCAGGTTGGATTTAAGGCCAACTCAGTGAAAGGAAAATCAGGCGTGGTACCCAAAACCCTCCCAACAATCTGGGGTTAGAGAAGTCATAAATCTAAGGGGACAACCTTCAGCTACCACCTCACTCAGTCTGCATATTCCCTAACTGCACTCTTTATCCATCCTCAAACCCACAGAGAGGTGTGCTGAAAAATGATCTTTTCAGCAGATAAATCCATTAAAGAAAACCACAACCAACCAAAGCCAAGGATTGTGGAGCCCAGTCCCGACCTACAAAACCACAACACAATTTCTGCACCTAAGGCTCAGACATCATGCTCAAGAGAAGGCAGAAAGAGTCAGAGAAACAGAAAGTTTGCTCTAAGATTGTGTCTTCTAGAAATGTGAGACATGAAGCCTCACAAACATGACTGCCTAAGTAATATCTGAGCAAGAAGGAGATCAATAAGCATATTAACATGGGTGGAGACAAGCCCATGTGGTCTAAGAAATGCTGAGAGTTCGAGAGTAGTCTCCCTCAGGGAAAAGCACAAAAATTAGTTATCCAGCACTAAGTGGTCAGCTCTGAAAATATACATACAGGGAATATACAGACTGATCAGATTGTATTTATATATTGAGAAACACACAAGCATACACACACACAGACACAGGCACAAACACACACACAGACACACACATACACACATACACACACATACATACAAACACACACACACACACACACACACACACAAAACACCAATTGAAAAAGAAAACATTGGATTTTCTCTCCAGTGACTGTCTACTGCAGGACCAGCCAGAACTGGCAGAAGAGGCAGAGCTACTGAGACAGGGTCCTTCCTGCCTCCATCAGCACCAAGAAGGTGGGGCTGTTCCACGCCCTCTGTGTACTGGTCTCACCAGGAGAGAGCTGGTCTCCCAGGAGTACTGAAACAGGCTTACCTGTGCAGAAGATACCATGGAAAACATTGGCACAACAATCAAAGTAAATACAAAATGTAAAAAGCACCTAACCTAAAACATCCAGGAAATCCAGGGCACAATGAGAAGACCAAAGCTAAGGAAAATAGGTATAAAAGAGAATGAAGATTGCCAACTTAAAGGACCAGTAAATATCTTCAACAAAATTATAGAAGAAAACGTCCCAAACCTAAAGAAAGAGATGTACATGAACATGCAAGAAGCCCATAGAATTCCTAATGGACTGAACTAAAGAAGAAATTTCTCCTGTTACATAAAAATCAAAACACCAAATTCACAAAACAAAGAAAGAATATTAAGGCAGTAAAGGGAAAAGGTCAAATAACATATAAAGACAGACCTATCAGAATTACACCAGACTTCTTGCCAGAGACTATGAAAGCAAGAAGATCCTGGCCAAATGTCATACAGACCCTAAGAGAACACAAATGCCAACCTAGGCTAATTGACCCAACAAAACTCTCAATTATGATAGATGGAGAAACCAAGGTATTCCATGACAAAACCAAATTTATATAATATCTTTTCACAAATCCAGTCCTTCAAAGGATAATAAAGGGAAAACTCCAACACAAGGAGATAAACTATGCCCTAGAAAAAGCAAGAAAGTAATCTTCTTTCAACAAACCCAAAGGAAGATAGCCACACAAACATAATTCCACCTCTAACAATAATAATAACAGGAAGCAACAATTACTTTTCCTTAATATCTCTTAATATCAATGGACTCAATTCCCCAATAAAAAGACATAGACTAACAGACAGGCTATGTAAACAGGACCCTACATTTTACTGCATACGGAAAACCCACCTCAGTGACAAAGACAGACACTGCCTCAGAGTAAATGGCTGGAAAACTATTTTCCAAGCAAATGGTCCCAAGAAACAAGCTGTAGTAGCCATTATAATATCAAATAAAATCAACTTACAACCTAAAGTTATCAAAAAGGATAAGGAAGGACACTTCATACTTGTCAAAGGTAAAATCTAAGATGAAAGGATGGACTATCCAGAGACTACCCCATTCGGGAATCCATCCCATCATCAGCCACCAAACCTAGATACTAATGCTCATGCCAGCAAGATTCTGCTGAAGGGACCCTGATATTGTGGCCTCTTGTGAGGCTATGCCAGTGCCTGGCAAACACACCGAAGTGGATGCTCACAGCCAGCTATTGGATGGAACACAGGGTCCCCAATGGAGGAGCTAGAGAAAGTACCCAAGGACCTGAAGGGGTCTGCAACCCTATAGGTGGAACAATAATATGAACTAACCAGTACCCCCTGAGCTTGTGTCTCTAGCTGCATATGTAGCAGAAGATGGCCTAATGGGCCATCACTGGGAAGTGAGGCCCCTTGGTCTTGCAAACATTATATGACCCAGCACAAGGGAAGGCCTGGGCCAAGTACTGGGAGTGGGTGGGTAGGGGAGCAGGGGCGGAGGGGGTATAGGGAACTTCGGGGATAGCATTTGAAATGTAAATAAAGAAAATTTAAAAAATGGGGTACAGAGCTAAACAAAGAATTCTCAACTAAGGAATACCAAATGGCTGAGAAGCACCTAAAGAAATGCTCAACATCCTTAGCCATCAGGGAAATGCAAATCAAAACAACCCTGAGATTCCACCTCATACCAGTCAGAGTGGCTAAGATCAAAAACTCAGGTGACAGCAGATGTTGTCAAGGATGTAAAGAAAGAGAAACACTCCTCCATTGTTGGTGGGATTGCAAGCTGGTACAACCACTCTGGAATCAGCTTGGTAGTTCTTCAGAAAATTGGACATAGTACTACCTGAGGACGCAGCAATACCATTCCTGGGTGGATATCCAGAAGATGCTCCAACGTGTAATAAGGACACATGCTTCACCATGTTCATAGCAGCCTTATTTATAATAGCCAGAAGCTGGAAAGAACCCAGATGCCCCTCAACAGAGGAATGGACACAGAAAATGTGGTACATTTACACAATGGAGTACTATTCAGCTATTAAAAACAATGAATTTATGAAATTCTTAGGCAAATGGATGAATCTGGAGGATATCATCCTGAGTGAGGTAACCCAGTCACAAAAGAACACACATGATATGCACTCACTGATATGTGTATATTAGCCTAGAAGTATGAACACCCAAATACAATTTGCAAAACAGATGAAACTCAAGAAGAAGGAAGCCCAAAGTGTGGATACTTTGATCCTTCTTAGAAGGGGGAACAAAATACCCATGGGAGGAGTTACAGAGACCAAATGTAAAGCAGAGATTGAAGGAATGGCCATCCAGAGACTGTCCTACCTGGGGATCCCTCCCATAAGCAATCACCAAACCCAGACACTACTGTGGATGCCATCAAGTGCTTGCTGACAGGAGCCTGATATAACTGTCTCCTGAGAAATACAGAAGTGGATGCTCAAAGCTATTCATTGGACTGAGCACAAGGTCCCTAATGAAGGAGCTCGAGAAAGGACCCAAGGAGCTGTAGGGGTTTGCAGTTCCATAGGAGGAACAACAGTATGAACTAACCATTACCCCCAGAGCTCCCAGAGACTAAACCACCAACCAAAGAGTACACATGGTGGGACTCATGGCTCTACCTGCACATGTAGCAGAGGATGGCCTAGTTGGTCATCAATGGAAGGAGAGTCCCTTAGTCCTATGAAGGCTCTATGCCCCAGTGTAGGGAAATGCCAGGGCCAGGAAGCAGGAGTGGGTGGGTGAGTGAGCAGGGGGAAGGGGGAGGGGATAGGGGGTTTTCAGAGGGGAAACCAGGAAAGGGAATAACATTTGAAATGTAAATAAAGAAAATATCTAATAAAAAAAGGAAAGAAAGAAAAGATTGAATTTTAAAGGTAGAAAAAAGACAGCACCTAGAGTTTTGGAGGAAGAAATGAGAGGGGAAATGTTATAATTATATTATAATCTCAAGAAATTAAATGTATTTTAATAATAAACAAATAAATTAATATAAAATTAAAAAGAAATGCTGAAAAAATTTACAAGATCTTAAAAAATGGCTACTTCTCAACTTTAGAAAAGTGTTTACTTTTTAATCTATTAGTTTATGAGCTATTTACTCTAACATTTATTTTAAAAAGTCATAATAGCTTATATAGAAATACTTTTTAAGCTCATATGAAGTTTTGTATTGTCCTACATAGGCTCCTAAATTGTCTGAGTAAGTTTTCCAGAACAATGGAATATTGTTTCCTTTCTTTGCTTCTTTCTTTTTTTAAATCTAAATCTCTGTTTTTCCTTCTGTAGTTCTTGCAGTATAAACCTACGTTTCAAGTATATGCTGGGTAATAGCTCTGTCACTCAACTACATCTCCAACCATCATTCTACTTTGCATTTTGAAACAGAATATCACTAATCAACCAAGATGCCTTTAAACTTGGAATTCTCCAACTTAAGCCTCTTAAGTATCATGGATCAAAGGCCTATGCAAGCTGGCCCAGCCGCAGCGGAACATTTCAAAATAAAAATATAAGAATCAAAAAACTGAAACCAAAACAAAAATAAAAACCCTTAAGCAATAAAAAGCCTTTCACTTAGAGTTTCCATTCTCATAGAAAAAGTATATATGTAACTGTGGATTGATGAATGTTTAAAGAAATGAATACATTCATTATTACCATGACTCAATTTGGTCATCCACTCTAGACAGTATTTGGATATTATGAAAGTTCAATTTGAGTAAATTATTAGATGTAGCAATTAAAATTTTTTCAATTACTTTATCATAATGAAATAATTAGAAAAGTAATCAATGATTTAGACAGAGGAATATTTGTTAGTCATTTAGAGTAGTGAATAAACAGAAAAATAATCTAAACAACTCAACTATAATTGATGAACAAATTTTGGTATGTTTAATTTAAAATTTTAGTCAATAAACTTATTAATGAGATCCACATTTCCTGATGAGGTGTAGTCAGTACTCTCTATCAAATGTTTCATTTGCTCCTTTTATTTCCTAAGTCTCTCCTACCTAGGTCGGTCCATGAACTCAATCAGCTTAGTGAAATGAAGTAACTGACTCCACTTCCAAATGGAAACAAAGACCATTATGAGATTGTCCAATCTACTATTTTCTTTCCTGGCATGTTAAGGAATTATATATGATGAATATAAGAGGACACAGATGCAGACAAGGCAGATCTGGCATTTCAGATACTTCAGCTACAACATTTCAGAGCCTGCATCAGTCGGAGTCCTTCTTGCATGTGTAACATAGATCCTTCCATTAACCTACTTGGGTTACGTAACATAAGCAAGAAGTAAGAATTTTTACTATTACTTCCTTTTGAATTTAGGATAGTGTTACTGTAGTATAAATTTGCTAAGTTCTAAACAGTTTTCTTTAAAGGTAGGGGTGTGGTAGAGCAACCACATCCCAGTGGAAGAATACAAGTGGAAGACTATATCTTTAAATAAAGTGTATTTGATGGATTTTTAGAAATAATAAAAAGAGGATGCAAATGAACGCAAAGCAGATTTTTCAGGAGCTCAGAGTGAGCAAGATCAAAATATGTTGTAAAGAATTTGCAAAGAACTAATGAAATAAAAATATAATATACAAAATATTCATATAATTTTATTTTGTATAATTATAGAATGCCATCAGATTTTATCTTATTCCTGCTAATTATATTTAAATGACCATATCTTTTTACTTAATAATTTCTTCTTTAAAAATGTTTAGAACAATATCACATACAATATTAAATAAAAACCAATTTCACTGATTAATAGGTAAATATAAACGTCAAATTTATAAGCCTTTTTTACAAGTCTGCAGTTTTTTAGATACCTTACCTGGGACACACAGACACGGACAGGCATAGTTCAATCTGGCTTGGAGTACAGGGAACAGTGAACATGGATGTTATAAACTGTGATCCTGAGTTAAGTTCAAAAAATTACTTAGTTGCACTTGGAAGGCTGTGGCACCATGCACTGGGGCATGGAAAATTAGGAACAAAGGTTCTGTCTTTGAAAATTACTCGGGGTAAGTACATGTCTAGGGTAAAAAAAAAAAAACAGAGTACATAATTATACAAATGCTGGAGATGAATCTCCCTGGACAGAGATTAGGCGCTTAAGATTTCCTGGCCCTGATGAAATTCTGGAGGTCTTCAGTCCACTCCACCCTGCTCCTCCGCTCTTCTCAGCTGCTTCTGCCCTACCCTGTCTCTGTATCTTCGGTTACCATTTCCTCCTTCATCTCTTTTTCTGCTTACTTTACTCTTAGGAACCATAACACCCTCAGGATATTTTCCACTACTCAGAAATGTTTCCGTTACTCCAAACACAGTCAGAATGACCGGGACATGCATGGATTTTTAGATGAAAGTAAAGTCAGGAAGGTTTCTTTCCATTCCTACAGGGCAAGATGGAAGATCGCCTAGAAGGATGGGACACATGGATATTACTGATTTAGAGAATTGCTGCCCCAATGGCAGAAGATGGTTTTCCCTGATACTGGTTAGTGTCCGAGGTGCAGCCGTTAGGGGTATTTCTTTGAGGCTGTGTACAGACTCACTGACTTCCCATGTTACATATTTTCCATATACTGAGGCAAACCCCTAAGCACAGAGTACTCCAGTTCTCTGACATGACATTGATGTAAAGCTTTAGATACTTTACATAAAAGCAGAGAGAATAGGATGGGGATTTGATTCCATGCCATGGTGATAATGAGGATCGGCTCAGGAGGTCTGTTGCTGGCAGAGCTGGTGTGTGCTTTAAGACACACTACAGTGCCAAGAAACAATGCAAAGTGTGAGAAGAAGCAGACTGAGTCACGATCCATTGCAGAATCTAAATTGTATACTTCTGTCTCCATATATAATATGCCCAAGATGTCATTTCTACTGTCATCAAAACTTTTTAGATTGTCACCACTGTAAGAACAACAGCAGTGGCATTTCTTTATATTAAATGCATCTGAACCCCATAGGAAAAAAAAAGAATGTGTTTTCCAGGGACATGATGTATGTGCTGACTATTTGTCTGGGAGACTCTGGAGGAAGGAAACTCTTAATCTTGATTTTGTATAAAGGAGGTCTCTCTGTTTGACACTGACCACACGGTGTTGTACTTTTCTGGATCTAGCTGTCAGAAACCTCCAACTATGGTGTGAAAGATGTATAATATTCTTTCAACAAGACTGGTTTTTTCCGCCCAGTATTATGTGGGTTTAAAAACAGAATGGGAGCACTCTAGTTAATAATCCGTCCACATCCGCATGGCACAGCTGAGGTGCTGGAGTCAAGGGGGCTGTCATATTTCCAAATGTTAGGAGAAAGAAAAGCATTTCCAGGGGTCGTGTACCCTTCTCTTATTATCTTGTCTTTTTATAAAAGACAATTTTGCTTCATTTGGGTCATAAACTCTCATATATGCAAACACATTATGAAATGAAGTGTGCTTTTGTTATAGGAGACAAAACAATGCTGGAGAATGCCTTAGAGTGCTTTATTGATTTCTCTTATTTTCTTCTATGTCTACAGCCGTGAGTCTATTACTGCAACCAATGTACTCCCCACAGCCTTTTGTAACCACTCTATGCTCAACCCCAAACAGTAGTCACCAGTTATTTGTTTTTGAAGTTCTTATATAAATCAAACTACATACATAATCTTGGGAGGTTCTTTCTTCTATCTTAACAAAATGCATTTAAATCATCTATATGACTTGGTGAACTTATACTGAATTTATTCCTTTTGCTGAATAGAATTCCATTACATAGATGCTTCAATCTGTTCATCCATATAGCAGCTGAGCAGTATCTGGCGCCTGCTTCCTCCCTTCTCTCTCTCTCTCTCTCTCTCTCTCTCTCTCTCTCTCTCTCTCTCTCTCTCTGTTGATTATAATCACTAAAGATATTAATATATATTTTTGTGTAAATATTAGCTTCTATTTCTTTTGGAAATACCTGCAGGAGGGTTACTGAGTCGTATGTTAATGTATAAGGATGAGCTTCCACAGTAGTTATACCCACCAGTAACATGTAGCAATCTGTTTGGTCAGCATGTTCACATACATTTATTATTGCTAGCCCTTGTAAAAAATCTTATGCATTCTGGTAAAGCGATAGATCATATAGATAGATGATAAAACCTGACACATTGGTATATATGTATGGTGACATTTCATTATAGCTTTGGTCTATATCTCCCTGATGACTAATGGTGATGAGCATCATTGCATGCACATATCTGGAAGCTATGTGCAGATCCACAAGTGTGATGCTACATACCTTTACATACCTTTAATGCCAGAATGTGGGAGGTAGAAGGAAAAGAAAGATCAGAGTTCAAGGCTAGCATGAGCTACATGAAACTCTAACAAAAAAAAAAGTAAAAAGAGGAAATAACTCAGTTTTCTTATTGAGTTTTGAGAGTTCTTTTTTTATTTTGGATGAATGTTTATTAAGTATATAGTTTTATAACATTGTGATGAAGCCTACAGCTTTTTATTTTCCTTACAGTGTCATTTACCAAATTTTAGAATTCCGAATTTTTTGTTGTTCTTAGTAGTATGAGGAGTATTATATCTAAGAAAGCTGCCAGGTTCAATTATATATATATATATATGATTATATATATATATGTGTGTGTGTGTGTGTGTGTATTCATAGAAATTTAATAGTTCTATTTTCTATTTCACTCTATGATAAATTTCGACGTTCTTTTTTCATGAAGTATGACCTGTGAGTCAAAGCTCAGCTTTTGATATAAATATCCAATTCTTTTATTGTTATCATTGATGAAAATGGAATATAAAGTAACTGCCTTTGCACTATGAAAAAAGTCAATTGCTCTAATGTACCTATGCCTACTTCCGATTCAGTTCTGTGCTGGTTATGTATGTGTTTGCCTTCCACTAATCTACACTGCTTTGGATACTGTGTTTTTAAAGTTATTCCTGAGTAGGACTGTACATCTTTCAACGTATTCACTTGCAAAATTGTTTTGGCTACTGTCTTAGTCAGGGTTTCTATTCCTGCACAACATCATGACCAAGAAGCAAGTTGGGGAGGAAAGGGTTTATTCGGCTTACACTTCCATACTGCTGTGGATCACCAAAGGAAGTCAGGATTGGAACTCAAGCAGGTCAGGAAGCAGGAGCTGATGCAGAAGCCATGGAGGGATGTTCCTTACTGGCTTGCTCAGCTTGTTCTCTTATAGAACCCAAGACTACCAGCCCAGGGATGGTCCCACTCACAAGGGACCTTTCACCCTTGATCAATAATTGAGAAAATACCTTACAGCTGGATCTCATGTAGGCATTTCCTCAACTAAAGCTCCTTTCTCTGTGATAACTCCAGCTGTGTCAAGTTGACACAAAACTAGCCAGTAAAGCTACTTTGAATTCTTTGCTTTTCTGTTTTTAACTAACAATCTTTTATTAGAATTTTGTTTTCTATCAAAAAAAATATTTGAAATTAGTTTGGGTTTGCATTCACTCTATATAAAACAGTGTTGAGAAATCCAAGACAATTCTGCAAACCACAGTTAAAAATTCCAAGTCTGGGATAGCTAAATAGTTAAAAGGATCTGCAGAGAGTCAGTGTCAAGTTCCCAACGCCCACATGGTAGATCACAACACTCTGTAACTCCAATTCTCTACGTACATGTAGAGAAAACACTCATGCACTTAAATTAAAATAAAATAAAAGTCATCTTAGAATCAGTGTACAAAAATAATATTCATATTTATAAACTTGTAATTTGGTTGTTACATAACATCTGCCTTCACAGTAGTATCAGTCCAGAGAAAACACTAAAATTTCAAGCTATCGTCTTTGCTCAGTACGTTTTTTTATTTATTCACTTTATATCCCACTCACTGCCCCCCTCCCAGTCACCCCCTCCCACAATCCTTCCCTTTCCCCCTTCCCTTCTTCTCTCTGTCCAGAACAGCTGGAGTGGGGGCTGTCCCAAAGCTGTTGCCTGTATGTAGGATATGTTCTTCTAGCTGGGTTGTCTCAGTGGGAGAGGACGTGCCTCCCAGACTTGAAGTGCTCAGTATATGTTTATTTCATGATCTGTGATTGTTTTTAATTATCTTCGTACTGTTGATACAAACTATTTCCTTTATTTTTCATCTTTCCATCTAGTAAGTTAGCAAAGAGTGCCATTCCTAATCAAATTCCAGTTAGGTGTTTCTGAGTGGGTATTTAAGGACAATTCTGAATTACAACTTGGCCTTAGAAAATAGAGAATTTAAAAGGCCTGACTTGCTTGTTCCTAAAAGCATTTTAATGTGCTCGGTATATTTTAGGGGAATGTTCCATCGTAAAATGCAACTCAGATGTGCTCCTCAGTCTTATAGGCCTTAAACACTAACATTATTGATGATATACAGGGTTGTTCATTCCCATCACATATTCTGTTTGCTTCTGTCAAGAAGCACACCTCCAACTGGAAACAGTGCTCTCTGCCCAGGAAGACTGAGGAGTGGCTCATGGAGACTCTCCATTTCCTTTATGTTGGCGCATGGTTGACCTGTTTGAACAATGACAACACAGCTCTTTAGGGACACAGACTCTAACTCAGATTCCACAAAAAAAGTGCAAAATAGTATCCCACCATACTGGAAAAATTCCCAATTCAAAGGGAGCTTATGAAAAGGAACATGAAATAGATGTTTATAGGGCTGTGGGCTCACTACCATACTTATATCAGAGAGACAACAGAAGGCCCCCTTTTCAATGTTCCGGTTACACATCACCTGTTTCTTTTTAACACAGATCTTTGGTTTCTTGCTGGGTTTCTTGGTTTCCTGTAGATTTCCACTGTAAAAACTGTTTAAAAAAATCTTTTAATTGCACCAAATGAAGTAAGGTCTTTTGTTAAGAGGAGGGTAGCTTATATCTTCAGGAATGTGTGTCTGAGAGTGCAGCGGCATGTGGTGCACATTGAAGAGAGCAAACCAGAGCAGAATTCTTCTTTTTTCTTCCTCACATGCTTCCTGGCAGCATTTTAAATTTATTTATAATAACGGCTGTCATTAATATTATGTTCACTTGGGTGAAATTATTTTGTTTCTGCCTTTGGAAATAGAGCTGCTCAAATCTGGTAAATAATAACACATTATATAAGTACTGTGGATTATTTAACATTCTGATTAATGAGATATTTTCTAACCCAAAATGACAATCTTCAGAGCTCTGCAGATGCAAGCTTGTCAATCTCAGATCATGAATAGTGTTTACATTTGAGAGATGAATCTGAAGCCCGGGTAGAGTGGTTCATTTTGCCTTCAAAATTTTTTTATATAATAATGGATTGAATAATCAGGATAAAAGGTTCTCATTAGATAGTGACCTTGTCTGTATGGCACCCAGCCAGACCAGATGACACTAGCTCCTCTGAAATTTCAAAGAGTTGTTTTAGAATATAAAATCAGATTCTGGCCTAAGCAGAATCTTTCTATTTTGGTCGACTATCAAACAAGCACAGTGAAAACTGAATAGGGGGCAGAGTATGAGTGGGTCGAGTAAAAAGGGGGTGTGTGGAACAGGACCTCCTCCCCTGTAGCTTCTGCTGTTCTGCCCTTCTACAAAATGCATCTGGTGAGAGGATATCAACCTCTTCTTCATGCTTTTCAGCGGGAGGATGGAGACTAATGACACTTAAGCATCCGCCCTGTTGAAGTATGAAAAGATTCCCTCTTCGCTCCCTTAGTGGTGTCTGCCTGACACCACCAGCCTTGGCTATCTGGGCCATGGCCTGGCGCAGGTGTCCTCCTCCAAATGTAGGGCACTTAGGACCACATCGACTCTGTCCTCCATAGGCTATCTGCTGCTCTGTCAAGTTTCCTTTCACAGGCAGGAATCTTGGTATGCTTTATCCTTGCTCTTAGAGTTGGGTGTGCCTACAAGCATGTTTTTAAAGTCAGATTCCCAGTGGTCAGGTCTTATTTTACTAAGAAGCAGGAAGTTTTAGAGAAGAAAAGTAAGATGCAGGCGAAAGGAGAGTAGCTGGGTAACCCCGAAATCAGTTCAACCCTAACTGATTCTAGGCTGATTTTTCTTTTCAGGGACATGTTTTTAAAATGTTCCATGCCATCCCAGAGTCATGAACTATATACAAAATAAAAGATATTACCTCCTCAAAAAGAAAAAAAAATCTTAGAAAAGTGTTTCAGAACAAAATGCTTCCAACTACTCCAACATCTAGGCTCTAACATTCTCTGCCTCTCTGTGTTCGAAGCCCTTCCATTGCTTCAGAGTTACAAAGAGTAAAAAAAATTTCTGGGTAGCGTGTTTCAACCAGACTGAACAGAGTAAAATTATTCATGTGAAAAGTACTTTTTGTAGTGCTGGGAGCATTTGCGTTCTCTCCTTCCTCACTGTGGGAGGTATATTCTAACGTGTGGTCCTCCTACCTCCACCTCTTCCACATGTCCTACTGGCCTGTTCAACCACACCTCACAGCAGCCACCTTCCAAACACAAATGCATGTAGTCAAACATCTTGGTCATTTGCAATCAGTGTATCAGTGTGTATTGTCAACCATCAGCATCTCATAAGGAAGATGACAACTGAGAAGAGAAGAAAAACAGATATTGCTGTTAAGGACTTAAGAGAAAGAGGTGCTCAGTATGGATAGGATCCTGGGGAATTCAAAACCAGGAGAAACAAGGAAAGAGGTGGCATGGAGCAAAGGTTTGAAGAAGCCAATTCTCTGTGATACCCATACCTGAAGACAGTCCTTCACGGAATCTAGAAATGGTGGCTTTTGAAGGAAAAAAAGAGAAGCCAGAAATGTAACCAATTAACTTACTTTCACTTCAAATAGCCAAATGCATGATTATAGAAAGGAAAACTACCATATCAGCAGCAGCACTGAGAATAAAAGATATGTTCATATCAGGAACATAAGCACATTTATTGCACTGAAAACGACATGGAGTACCCATTAGCAATTTTCAGAGTGAAACCAGGAGCTAGTAGAAAATGAAGATTGTGACCGCAGGTCAGTGCCGACAGACACTTTCAGCACCATAGAGATCCACACTCTTGCACCTGTGATAAAAGGACACGTTTTGGCCCAAGGTTTCTGGCTTTTATATAGACTATGGGAATACCCATCCAAAGACAGCAGAGGCTTCCTCTATATGGGGACTCAGGTGCCCACCCAGCTTAGTTCTAGCCTTGGTGCCAGGGAATGACTTTCTTGAAATCTTATTTTGGGGCCTTTAGCAACATGGGCTGTTCTAAATGGTGTGTTCAGTACTGTGGAACTCTGATTCTGAAAAATACACGGGACTCATCATTGGTGCCAAAGAAGCTTATCTGAAACCTACCAACTTTTAGAACAATAAAATTAATCTGAAACTAACCTAATTATGCCAACTAAAGGTACAAGGCTAATTTAGGTAGCACACATACACACACTGAAGGCCCCAGTTTCTAGGTAGTAAAGAAAGTGACTAATTAAATTTAAACATAAAAACAGTAAGTTTTTCATACAAGGCAGTAAAAATGAGAGGGAAGTGTCATGGTGTTATTCTTATTCACACACATACGCACACGCGTGCGCACACACACACACACACAATGTTTTAGCAATTTATTCAGTTCAAAGTGAAAATTGTTGTTCCCAGGGTCCACTGTGTCAGAGGAAAGCATAAGTTGATAATTTCTCTGTCATCCTTTCTTGATAACAGATTAAGATGAATGTATCACTACTGATTAGGCTGTTTATCTCTTTAAGCATATGCCCATGCCATTGAGCAAGGGGAATCTTGACTGGCCACTGTATGAGGGCATCTTCCTTGAGCCTTCCATAATTATTGGTATTTCGACTGGAATTAGCATATCCTTTACCCTGAGCTGCCGACAAGAATAAAATCATGAAATATTGCAGTCATTTTCTCTGTTCATCCTAATGGATTTCACATTTCGCATGAACTCTCTAGTTCCCCAGGTGGTTTGGGAGGTGGGTAGCTCTGTGTCATCCACAACAAGCAGTGCATTCTGGCTTGGGTCAGTAGTCTGTAAGTAAGCTGGCCTTCCTGGTTCTTGATTCCCAAGAAAGAACAATAAGAGATTAGAAACCGAAAGCGTACTGTGGGAATACTTGTGGGAATTATGGTAATGACATAAGCATAAACAGCCACAGGGAAAATGAGCCATTTTCTTGAGTTTGAAGCATGAGGTACAAAGAGATGGCTGAAGAGAATTCCAGCTTATTAAAATTTTTCCATATATGGAAAACTTAAGGTTGTCATTCTTCCTGGGATTCATTTATTCATTGTTGTGCTCTGAAACCCTTCATCAATTCTGTTAGTGGAAAGAAAAAGTAAACACACACACACACACACACACACACCACTTACTAGTAAATGGCCATTTCTGAGGATGACTGGTATGTTCTCAGAGCTAAGGAGAAGACCACTGTAACCATCAGAATCACAAGTCATCAATTGTTGCATGATAAAAGTAAACTAAACGTAATATTTCATTTCTATGTTAACAGAAGAGGTCTGTCAGCAAAAATAATTTAAAATGGGGCAAATATGACCTTATCTACCTGGAAAGCTAAGACGAGTAAGCTTCCATTCTCTCTCCTTCATCTCCAGTCACACACCTGCAATTGTAACTCTCTGCCTGTTGCCCTTAGTACATTTTTGAGGGACAATTTCCTCTTACTCTGACCATAGTAAACTGCCTTTTCTGCAAGGCTGGTTCTCATGCCCTGTTAAAGGAATGTCTCCTTCCCTGGGTTTCAGTACCTTGATTTCCTACTTTACCTTTAACTTCTGACACATCCATGAGATGAAATAAGATTTATCTAGACCTAATCGGTTTGAAGTTGCTTAATTTCAGGACATCTATGGTTGTATTATTTAGAAATGTAACAGTGATATTAATAATACTTTTTCATGGAAAAGCAGACACGGACCTCAAGAGTGTTGATTTCAGTATTTCGACTTTTCTGGGAACACAGCTCATAATTTTGGATTTGCTGTTAAGCGTGGATAAGAATGCTAGCTTACCTGCAGCAGCTGCTGCCACCTCATTTTGTGTTCATGATAATGAAGTGAGAATTTTGGCAAGTGAAAACTGTTGTTTAAAACCTAAGAGGCTGGAAGCATCTGTCAAACAGTGTATTCAGGCCCGAGCCGAATGGTTTACAAAGCAGATGATAAGTGTGTACATGTTGTGAATTGCGGATGTATGTTGCTTTCCTAAGTTTTGTATACAAAGTGGTGAAAGTTTTCATTCTCTTAATGTGACTCATCAATACAGCAGATGAAATGTTTGATAGAAACATTGCTGTCATTTCTAATGAATTCATAAGCTATTGTTCAACTCCCTTTTACTCTGCAAGCCCAGCTGAGAGCTCAGGAGTTCGTGTTCAATCAGCACACTGTGTGCCTGCCATCCTCAGAATATTGGAATAATGACCAACATCCTTGTGTGTGTGTGTGTGTGTGTGTGTGTGTGTGTGTGTGTGTGTGTGTGTGTAAAAACAAATGCAAATTTGTCACATTTGATTTAAGAAGACCCAGAGTTTAACTTCTTAAGGTCCATTTTGAATAAACTCTTTAAACCCCTACATATATTTGAGTATACTTTGGCTTTCCTATCAGATTAACCAAATATACCTTCTTACAACCTCAGGGATAAAACACAAAAAGTTATAGTTGGTAGCAGGGGTCAAAACAGAAGGTCAGAGCATAGAAAGTATAGTGTTTTTATTGAAGTTTGAGACCCAAAGAAAAGGTTTAGAGAACAAATACCAGTATCTACAGCCTCCAAGCAAAGCAGCATCGACATGTCACCTAGGCACCCATAAAGATGAGACACACTAGTGGACCTGAAAAAGATGCTGCAGTCATTCCCTATAGCAAGCAGAGGTGCCCATCACATCCTGACAGGAAATGCCAGGATTCCCCTAAATATCTGCAAAACTCTCTCTCTCTCTCTCTCTCTCTCTCTCTCTCTCTCTCTCTCTCTCTCT
>NC_034596.1:47935115-47942252 GCF_900095145.1 Mus pahari
TCTTCTTCTTCTTCTTCTTCTTCTTCTTCTTCTTCTTCTTCTTCTTCTTCTTCTTCTTCTTCTTCTTCTTCTTCTTCTTCTTCTTCTTCCTCTTCTTCTTCTTCCTCTCTCCTCTCTCCTAATTGTCCAGTGTTACCTCACTCAACTGACTTACACACATTCTTGGCTTAATTATCTGTGGAGGGCCTGGAGGTAGTCATTGATTTCAAATAGCTTCTGCAGAAAGAAAGTGGCTCCTTGAAAAACAGTTGCTATCTAAGTCAGAAAGTTCTATTATATGCAATATGAATTAGGTTCACCAAGAACAACATAAAGGAGGGAACAAAAAAATATGGAATTTAGAGCCTAACACAACCAGAAAATGTGAGAATGGAACTGGTGTCAGGGGTTAGTGCAAATGGAAGATGTGGAGAATCAGAATCACGCCATGCATTGTATGTATCCCGGACTCATCTTCCCATTGCAGGCTTTTATCCCCATGCCAGGGACCCAGCCACTGGTTATTCTGCACTCAAACACTTTCAGACTCAAAACTCCATGGAGTTTTCCTGCCGGCTTGAAGAAATCCTGAGAGAGAATGTCCACATTGGGACTCTGTGCCTACCCCAGTCTTTTTAGCCTGAATGACTGAATGTGACAGAGAGTTTAGTGAGGAATGCAGCACTTTGATTCACAGTGCCCATCAAAGAGGCAACGTTAGCTTAGAAGAACACTTGCATCAAAGGAAAGAGAAGTCACAGGGAGGAATGCTGATTGATATCAGTAGTGAGGATCTTAAGACAGTCAAAGTAAATTAACTCAGCTAAACAGAAATCACTATGAAGAAAAATGATCAGAAAAGCAGAAGAAAATGTTAACATACCTGTGGCTCATGTAGTAGGTCTGCAAAGACAATGAATCCAACCAAGACATAAACGTGTTGATTGCATTATGTTAAATGGCATTTACTTAAAAATGAACAGCACTAGCTAACTATATATATATATATATATATATATATATATATATATATAATATTTAGCATACAGTATATTATATAATATATAGTATATAATATGCTATATCATATTATAATATAACAATTATTATATTTTGACCCTCACCTTATTAAGTATAATATTATAGTCCCATTTCATAGATAACCAAAGTGAAGCATAAAGACTAAATGACTTATCACAAATTACAATGTCAGAAACTGATCCAGATACTAATATACAGAGTCAGCTGTGCAGCTCCTCACAATTGAGAAGTACCCATTACCTTGAAAGATATTCATAGACAAGAACAAAGGGACACTTAAAATCAGGACTCTTGGCTATGCAGTTGCCAGCCAATGTCTGTTTGGAAATCAAAGCAAGTGAAGGAGCTGCCATGAATGTCCGGTTATGTGCCCTATCATGGTCCTCTGTTGTATGTTTGAACATAAAGCATTCATTTGCCTTTTCAAAATAAAAATTGTAAAAGGTTATGATCTTGTGTTGTTACTAGGATGCAGATACATTAAGCTTAGCTTTCTAGAATTCAATACTAGAAAGGAAGCAAAACTACAAAATGGGGTGCCATGTCCCGGGGGGCAGTATCAGCTCGTAGATCCCTAGATGGTAGCCAATGGTAAGCAGATACAACAGCAACAACTGGGATCCATGGCAACTGCTGGGATTGAGGTGGTCCAGAAGAAAAGCAACAGGTTTATGAATCATGGTCACCAATTCACAGATTAGAAATGTCGTACAGGAAATAAAGTATATACTCAATTATCTTCAAGGCAATATACCTCAGAGACACGAAAGTTCTTTGTGAACATGACCTCAGCAGCAGTAGAAGATACCCCAAATCAAATAACCCAAAAATAAAAGATTCCACACCTAAAGACACAGACAGGAACAGACAGCAGACTAGTGAATTATTTTTGTAGCACACATAATGGGTCAAAATGTTAATTTCATTGTTAAAGCGATCTTGCTGACACAAAGAAAAATCAGTGACACAAAATAACAGTACCTAAATCACCTAAGCAAGCAATTCTCAGGGCAAACAAATTATCAATAACAGATGAAATGATACTTCATAAAAGAATACCAAAAATAAAAAATAAGAAAGCTACAAAAATCAAATAAAAATGAAAATAAATCAACAGCTAGATTAGCCAGACCTCAGAGTCACTGCGTGTCCATGAACTTTTATACAGTTGGAATTGCCCTTTTGATGATGTGGTCCTTCAGTTTAGATTTCATAATTTTACTGTGCTATAATTTTTAAAATTTGTTATTTTATTTAAACCTTTAAGTAAAAGTTTAATTTATTTAAATTTAAAAATGAGGAATCAAGGTTTAAAGAAACAAGTTGAGAAAAAGTTAACATAAAAATTCATGTAAGGGGCTGGTGAGATGCCTCAGTAGGTAAGAGCACCCGACTGCTCTTCTGAAGGTCCGGAGTTCAAATCCCAGCAACCACATGGTGGCTCACAACCATCCGTAACAAGATCTGACGCCCTCTTCTGGAGTGTCTGAAGACTGCTACAGTGTACTTACATATAATAAATAAATAAATCTTTAAAAAAAAATTCATGTAAGAAGAAAATGTGGCAACATACTCTTCTGCATCAGTTCCTATTAGTATAAACTGGACCAATTCCTCTGGCGAGCATTATGCAATAGTCCACACAATTATATATGTATAACATGATTCTAAAATTCAAATTCTAGAATTGCATTATAATAATTTAAAAATATACATTCAGTGATAATCATGGCATTATATACCAAGGTTAGGATATTGGAAGATCTTATTTATTCTTCTATAGACTTGTTTAAATATTTAAAAATTTGTGAACTTGGAGTTTTACAGATACACAGAAAGGAAAGGTATATGGAACCAAATCTTGCCCATAGCCTATTTTTACAAATAAAAAGCAACTAGGTTGTAGCCATTCATTCATTCATTCCTTTATTCATTTTTATGGCAACTTTTGAGCTCAAAACTTGTAGATACAAACCCTATAATCTATGGTATTTGGTCCTTCACAGAAAGGTTGATAAACTCTTTTCTATTGACACACAACACATTGGTACTTATGACAGCAGTAAGAAACCAAGCTGTTTTAATATGTATGTGTGAATGTGTAGAATTCTTTAAAAAAATAAAATAAAACAAACAAAAGAAAACAAACAAACCTCATATGCAAACTTAGGTGAATTTGTCTTGGTTGATCAAAAATACTTTAATATACTCATATCGGACAATAAATATTCAAACAAAGGTAGCCAGGCTTAAAGAATCACTGCAAATTGGTAGATTGTATAGGTGACTGAGCTGAGTCTAAACTCGGGTAAGAAATGAGGAGTGACAGACATGTGTCACATAATAACCAGAACACTCAGTATGAGAAGTATGTCCTTAAATTTGCTTCTTCTGGAAATGCCATAAAGTATAGCTACATAATTCTGGAGACTAGACACTACTTTACATCTAACCTATGTGGAAAAGCCTGTTGGTTCAAACCTTCAAGGCCAGGCAGCATGGCACAGTATTGAGTCAACTGTAAATAATTCGTGAAAGTGTGTCTAAGCTTAGAGAAAAAAAAAAGAATGTGTAGTCAAATACCAGCCAAATGATCTTTTTCTCCCCATTACACATTTATGGGATCCTCATTTATGCAGTCTGGATTAAAACACAAGTGTCTGTGTAGGCAAGATTAGTCAATAATCTATTGCTGTGAAGAGCATTTGCATGGTAACCCTTATAAAGGAAAATGTTTAGCGGAGACTGGCTTGCAGGTTCTGATGTTTAGTTCATTATCACCATGGCAGGAGTACAGGTAATTGAGAGTTCTACACCCAGATCAGCAGGCAGCAGGGTCTGGCTTGAGATTCTGAAAACCCTAAGCCCACTCCCAGTGACATACTTCCCCAACAAGGCCACACCTACCTCAACAAGGACATACCTACTCCAATAAGGCCATACCTCTAAATGCCATGCTCTATACGTTCAAATATATGAGCTTTTGGGGGCCGTTCTTATTAAAACCACCACACAGACCATGACTGTATGTTACACCGTATGCTCCATGGAGTGATTTTATGTGGTTGTCACATTTTTTTTCTCCTCTCTTACAAGATAAATTGGAGAAAAATAAATGTTTTTAGATTAATATATTAAGGATGTGTTGTTAAATATGTATGCCAGATTGTACAATAGAACATCGAGTCGGAAAATGGACATATTCTTGTAGTTAATTTTTTATTCAAACTGTTTTATTAAAATGATTGTTCCTTTTATAATGTGGTAAAATCTCCAAGTGAAATTCAAAGAAACCTAGATGTGTGAGACTGAATTATCTCCTAATTGAATGCAATAACTTTTGATTAGCACTGATAAAGTTGGAAGTAGTGCAATTTATTATAATACATTTTTATTGTAATCCTTTCTGCTATAGCCAAAACACTTTTGGAATGGCAGAGTTCAGAAACGAGAGAAATTAATTCAACTTCATATTTCAAATCACTCAAGAGCACCTTATTTACTCCCATATAGACCCTCTTGTATATTTTACCACTTCCAGCACTTAGAAGGAAATATTTGACATTTCCTTCCCCAAAGTTTTTTCTCAGTGGGCTATTGCAAATGTCAACAAAAACAGCAGGAGAGTCCATGATTTGGAAAGAGCAATTGAACAAGCACAAATGACCCCTGTTTGCTTAGAATAAAATGAAGTGTTTACCTCCATGTTTGACAGTTTTAAAGAATTTTCACAAGGAAAAATTATGCTTTAAATCAGTACTCTTCAAATTCTGTCCCTCCTCACACAAGACTTCTATGGTACTGCTCCAGGAGCTGTTAAAATTTTAAATTTATTTTAAAAATATGCTTCAACTACTTTTAAATTTATGAGTAAAAGCAAGCATATGTTATTGGGTTCTTTCTCAAGTGTTCATTCACTGGAGACCATGAAAACTTTTTGTTTAGATGCCTCTTTTTGGCTAGGGCCACATAGCATGGCTCTATTTGTTGATGTGGAGCAGAGCAATCAACATGAGTTTTTGCCATAGAATTTATGGCTGAGCTCATAAACCTATCACTGTGCAGATTCCAGTGGGTTCCATCCCCAGGCTTGCAGACAGCTTTTGCAGCAACCCAAATACCAAAAGAAGATATGTGGCCCTGGTCTATCAGGTTTCTATTCTAGATACTATCCCCTGTGGCTAGTTGCATCAGTCTTAAGCCTGTGATATCATTTTATTGGTTATCTCATAGCAGTGTATGCGCTACTCCTTTCTCCATTTAGTACTGTGGGCTCAAAGACATCACTTGGTGGTCTTACTGGTCATAGACATAACACAGGGTCATAGACATAACACAGACATAACGTAGAGCTGGCCTATTGAAAGCTGGGTAGTATCCCAGAGTGCCTGATCTTAGGATAGTAAATTATCAGGCAGCTAAAACTAGCCAGGCCTGGAGAAAAGTGTTGGGAGACAAATTACTCTTTTTAGTGCTCTTCTGTCTTTTTGTTTTTTGTTTTTGTTTTTGTTTTTGTTTTAAAAAAAATACTAACAGTGCATCAGACTTAGATTGCCCCCTGGTACGACAACAGCAATAGTAATAGTCCACGAACAGCAGACTCCTACACATCTGGTCATGCTCTAGTGATACAATAGTGTGTGTGTGGGGGGGGGGGCTACCAGCTCAGAAAGATAGCCTGTTTAAAAATTCTGGAAAGACAAAGATAAATAAAGCCAGGTTAATGAGACGGTAGCAAATATTTGATACATCAGTGCCCCAAAGATGTTGCACATCAATAAACATCAAGATCCTTCTGGAAATAATGGTTTCTCTTAGTTCTCAGAATAAATTATGAAATAGTCATGTGTCTGGAAGAATTCACAGAGATTTTAAAAATCAGTTGTCTTGAGGAAACTTGGTGAACTTAAAGATAAAGAAAAAAACATTTCAGTACCCTAAGGAATTTCACAGAGATGGAATTAATTAAAAAACAAAACCGCCTTCTTAAGTTAAAGTGAAATACTATCAGTAGGCTTGACCCGATTCATACATCTGAGGCATCTGCCCAATTTGTTCAGTTTCATCTGTGCCTTTCCCAGCTCCAAGGTTTGATCCCTGTCTCATAGCCTGTAAGGGGGTGGGGGGGAGATTCTCTAATTGATTGGGTAAATAAAGATGGCAGAAGCCAAGATATAGAGGCAGGCAGGTTTTCGGGTCCCAGGATGTAGAAGAGGAGACAAGATTGAAATAAGGCTTTTTCAACCAGGCTGTGGAGAAGAAGATAGACACCATGTAGGCCTGGGGTTTATTCGATCCAGTGGTGGCCTCCTCGTGTTCTCAAGAGGGATGAGTGTTGGGCAGCTTAACAAGCCAACCATGGGAGCTGGGTGAGATGGAAGGGCAACACTCTCAGGAATAGAGGCTGTGGCTATTCAGCATAGTCAGGATCTTGGGAAAGCATTAGATAGCCATGGGGGCTGACTAGATAACTGGAGAGTGGTTGCTAATCCCAGAACTAGAGGAAGTACATACATTTTTAAAATCACACACAATATCCTGTGTGCCAACTCAGTCTGGTCAGTTCATTAGACCCTAGATCCATACCACGTTCAATATCCAGGTTTTACTTGGCTGCTTCACCCTCCCCTCCAAATCAGCCTAGGTCACACACCTGTGTTCCATCCCAGTATGGCCAGGCCCACCTATACCATTCTTAGCCCCCAGACTTGGCCCCTGTAACAGAATTGGAATCATTCCTAATCCTTCCATCTAAGATCTACACGAACATTTGAAGGGCTGACCTAGCAAATACTTATACTTGATCTTAAGACAACTAAGCTTGGACAACAAAACCAAAACCACAATTCCACTAAACAGAGGCAACCTAGATTCTCTCATCAAACATACACAAATAAAGTGCACACGCCCAGGTCTACTTGCAAAAATACAAAACATATGAACAGCCAATATACTACATCTCCTCCCAATCCACCAGCCATACCAAAAAAAAAAAAAAAAAAAAAAAAAAAAAAAAAAAAAAATGAACCCCAGGACCCAGAACTTTAAATAATGTCCTAAAGTTCATCACAGGATTCAAACACTTTAAATGAACACATGAACAAATAGCTCAATGAA
>NC_034596.1:47942637-47947526 GCF_900095145.1 Mus pahari
GATTAAAGGTGTGTGCCACAGCATGGTCCAAATAAGAGGTTCTAAGCCAGTATCTTGAGCAGACCTTGGAGATGGCTCCGCTCCCAGCCCCACAACACCCAGAGGAAGCTTGACTCCCAGGAGCTTTGACACAAAAGGATCTCAGGATCATGGGATACCAGAATCACAGGAACACAGAGACAGCTGGACTCTGAGGAGTTCAGATACAACCAGGACCACAGGAGGGACAGACTCCAGTCAGAGACAGCAAGGACAGGTAGCACAGGAGATAACCAGAGGGCAGGAGGCAAGCAGAAAAACATGAGCAATGGAAACCAAGGTTACTTGGCATCATCAGATCACAATCCTTCCACCACAGCAAGTCCTGGATATCTCATCACAGCTGAAAAGCAAGATTCTCATTTAAAATCACATCTTATGAGATGGAACCTATGATCAACTCTGCTTGGGTGACCAAGAATCAGAGAGTAGATTGCCTAGAGACACAGGGTAAAACCAAACACTATGGGCCTAAAAAATATCAGTAAAATGACTTCTAATGATATTCTGCAATATTTGTAAATTAGTGCCTTATTCAGTCATCATCAGTGAAGTTTCTTCCTGCTGCTGCAGACAGGAAGAGATAGAGAGTCATAACCAGGCATTACATGAAAAGAGAGTCCTTGGGCCAAACAACTCTTAATGGGATGTCTCTATTGAGCCTCAGAGCTCAAAGTACCCTGCATAAGAGAAAGCAGTATTTTTGTGGGACCCCCAAGTATGTGAATGAGTACATCTATGATTCTTGTGTCTACTTTTGTGCTCTTTTCCATCTGTTGGGTTGCCTTTCCTACCATTGATAAGATGTTTCTGTCGTATTGTATTGTATCGTATCGTATTGTATTGTATTGTATTATTATTCCAAAGAAGTCTGTTGAAGTCTAATGAAAGACAGAAGAGGGATAGATCTAGATGGGATGAGCAGGAAGGTGAAAAAAATTCTAAATATATAATAACAAAGAATAAGTATCTGAAAATATAAGAATAAAACAAAATCAAACAAAACCAGAAGTCACATATAAAGGGAAAACGCATCAAAATAATAGCTAATTTCTCAATGGAAACCAGAAGTGCCTGAAACAATGTATTCCAAGTTCTAAAAGACTGTGGATACCAACCTAGATGACTATACTATGTCTGCCTCCATACCTGAAGGAGAAAGAAAATTTCTAATGATATAAACATGCCGAAAGGACTCATTACCACCAAGCCTATACTTCAAACTGAGAACAGGAATCAAAGTAGCCAAGAGGCTATAGAAAGAAAGCAAACGAAGTTATAATTAGTGAAACAACTAAGAATAAAGACAGCAAAAACAATAAAATAGCTGCAATCTATATACAATGTTCAATATTAACTTTAAATAATAATGGCATCAACTACATAATCATAAAATATAGATTAGCTGAATGAGTTAAGAAACCAAAATTTTCTGTTATCTACAGGAAATATATCCTAGTTTTAAAGAGAAGCACCACCTTAAAATGAAAAGTTGGGGAAAAAAAAGTATTCCAAGAAAATGGGACTAGGAGGAAACAGATGTTGCTCTCCTAAAATCTGAAAAATAGATTTCAAATTAAAACAAATCAGAAGATACAAAGAAAAACACTCCATTTTAATTACAGATCTGATTAACCAAGAAGACATTACAATCATATGTCTCTCAAACTCTGGTGTAACAAATTTTGAAAAAAAAATTCACTACAGAAATTAAAGACACAGATTAACATCAACCCCTTCATAGTAGATTATTTTAATACAGTAATTATCATCTAGACAAAAATAAAACAAAGATAGATGAGAAATAAATGAGACCTCAAATCAAATATGCTTAACAGATTTTTACAGGATATTTGACCCATCCACCAAAAAATTCTACTTAGCAACACACAGAAGCTACTCTAAAACTGACTACATTTTTTAACAGAAAATAAACCTTAACAAATTCGGGGGGGGGGAAGAAATTTGGTGCATCATATCTGACTGCAATGCTATAATGCTTAAAGTGAACAGCAAAGGAATCTCTAATAGTTGCACGCACTCTTGGAAGTAAAACAGAACCACAATGAATGATGAATAGGTCAAAAAATAAATCTAGAAACTCCTTTAAAGCCCATGAATTAAAAAAATAAAACAAAAACACAATAGAAAAATCTTCTCGGATACCTTAAAAGCTTTCATAGGAAGAATTGTACAGTTCTAAATAGCTACACTTAAAAAAATAAGAAAAGAAGAGAAATAAATCACCTAATGCAATTAAAGACTTTGGGTAAAACAAGAACAAACCAAACCTAAATCCAGTAGACAGCAAGACATAATAATACTCAGAGAATTATTAATATTAATGGAGTGAAAATAATGAGAACAATATAACTAATGAATCTAAAACCTGATTCTATGAAAAGATCAACAAGATCCATGGAACCTTGACCTTACTAATAAGCAAGCAAACAAGCAAGCAAGAGATGACCCAAAGTAAAAGAATCAGTAAACACAAATACCAAAGAAGTTCAGAACATTTTAACGGAATACTTAACAAACTTACATTCCAGTTTGTTAAAAAATCCCTTAGATGTAGAGGAATTTTAATCCAGCAACATGGCTCTTCTGGCTGGAATATAGATATGCCCTTAGTACACACCTTTAATCCCAAACAATGTAGGTAAACTTAGTTGGTAGAAAAAAAGCAGGCATGTTTGAAAGTGATGTCTTATTGAGGGACAGACAAAGTGAGGAATCAGAGAAAGATTTGATAGTATGAGTCCAAGATAAGATATGCCCAACTCTCATGAAAACAGACAGGAAAGAGAAGCTGGTTAAGAGCAGGCAAAGAGAGGGGAGGCAGTTTTTGTTTTTGTTCTTTGTTTGTTTTTTTTAAACTGGGACAGTTTTGTAGACAGGTTGCAAAGAGAACAATTTAGACACAAGTGAAAACTGAATGGGCCAGATAACGAGAAGACAGAGTATTAGAACAGATTGTTAAAGTAACAATTCCAAGCAAAGGAATTCAGTCAGAAACTGAGAGAAGCCATTTTGAATCAGTAAACTTGAAGGAATTTGACCCAGAACAGCTGTGCTGAGCCAGCCAGCCAGAATTCAGAAAGAGTTAGAAATAATGAACGTATTCAGCAGTAAGCCTCTGAGATGACAATTACTGGGGATAAATAAAAATTACTTTTACATTTAGAAAAATGGTTGATTTTCTAGTTTAATTCACATCACCAAGAAGAGAAAAACCTAAACAAACCCACAATAAATAAGGCAGTAGAAACAATAATAAAACCTCTTTTTAAAAAAAGTCTATGCCCAGGTTCACAGCAGAATGCTACCAGACTTTCAAAGAAGATCCACAACTGAAACGTTTTAAAGTACTCAGAAACAGAAATGGAAATGCGCTTCCAAAACACTTCTTTGAAGCTTGTTTTACTCTACTATCCAAACCAAGTAAGGATACAACAAAAAGAAAATAAAATTACATGTAAGTACTCCTGATGAAGATAGGTTCAAAAATGTTCTAAAAAATGCTCACAAGCTCATTGTAGGCATGTATCAAAAATATCATTCACCATGATCAAATTTTATGTATATTGGAGATGTTAGGGTGATTCGACAGATACCAGTCAACCACTCTAATAAAGCACATAAATAGACTTAAAGACCAAAAAACTCACATGATCATCTCAATAGATGCAGAAAAACCCTTGGACAAAACCCTGCACATCTTCATGATACATTCCTAGAGAGAACAGAAATAGAGGGAAAATACCTCAACATAAATAAAGCTATCTATAACAAATTGTCAGCCTACATTACCCTAAATGGTGAGAAAAAAATCACAATCGCACTAAAATCAGACATGAGACAGAGTTGTCCACTATCCCTGCTCCTTTTTAAGACAATGCTTGAAGCATTAATCATAGCAGTAAAACAAAAGGATGAAGTTAAAGATATACAAAGGGGTCAAATTATTTGTATTTGCAGATGGCATGATGTTATATTTAAAAGATGGCAAAATTCTACCAGTAAACTAAAATGATTAACAATTTCAACCAAATGGCAGCATTAAAAAAATCAGCTTAAATGTTGATTTAAAAAATAATCAACATTTTTGTTGCCTTCCTGTACACTAACAGCAAGCTTGCTAAGATAAAAATCTTGAACATACCTTCATTCACCTTATCCTCAAAGAAAATAAAGTATCTAGAATTAAACCTAACATAGGAAAAAAAAAAAAGAAAACACAACAACAACAACACCTCTACAATGAAAACTTTCCATCTTTAAAGAAAGGGATGAAGGGACATACTAGAAAATGAAACCATCACATGTTAATAAATTGAAAGAATGAATATGCCCGGTAGGGGTCTCAAGACCTGAACCAGCAAGAGAGGCATCTTTGCTCCGGTGCACTGCCTGGGAGAGGGCAGCCTGCAGAAGTGACACAGATTCTGGGAAAGATCACATTTCTGGCTCCAGTCATCTGGCACCTTTCATGCCCGAGGAGGGGTGTCTCCCTGGGAGGGGTCTCAAGGCCTGAACTGGCAGGAGAGCCATCTTTGCTCCAGTTTACCTAGGCTCCAGTCTGCACTGTCGAGAGTGTGGACCACAGAAGCTACACAGCTTTGGGACAGACCCTGTTTCAGGCTCCAGAAATTTGGGCACCTTCCTTGCCAGAGGATAGGTGGCCACCTGTGAGGGCTCTGTCTGCAAGAGCAAGAGAGAGAATCATTGTGTCCTGGGTCCCTCAGTGGCTAGTCTGTGCAGATGAGTGAATAAAATGCAGAGGCAACACATCTTCTGGGACAGGCCCTGTTTTGGGCCTACATCTTCAGCCAGGAGGCAGATCTGAA
>NC_034596.1:47950558-47963426 GCF_900095145.1 Mus pahari
TGTGGATACTTCATTCCTCCTTAGAATAAGGAACAAAATACCCATGAAAGGATATAAGTACAGAGACAAAATTTAGAGCTAAGACGAAAGGATGGACTATCCAGAGAGTACTCCATCCGGGAATCCATCTCATCATCAGCCACTAAACCCAGATACTAATGCACATATCAGCAAGATTCTGCTGAAAGGACCCTGATATAGCTGCCTCTTGTGAGGCTATGCCAGTGCCTGGCAAACACAGAAGTGGATGCTGACAGTCAGCTATTGGATGGAGCACAGGGCCCCCAATGGAGGAGCTAGAGAAAGTACCCAAGGAGCTGAAGGGGGATGCAAGGTAGGAGGAACAACAATATGAACTAACCAGCACCCCCAGAGCTCATGTCTCTAGCTGCATATGTACCAGAAGATGGCCTAATTGGCCATCATTGGGAAGAGAGGTCCCTTGGTCTTGCAAACTTTATATGACCCAGCACAGGGGAAGGACAGGGCCAAGAAGTGGGAGTGGGTGGGTAGGGGAGCAGGGGCGGGGGTAGGGTATGGGGAACTTTTGGGATAGCATTTGAAATGTAAATAAAGAAAATATCCAATAAAAAATAATGGAATCGAAGAAAGAAAGAAAGAAAGAAAGAAAGAAAGAAAGAAAGAAAGAAAGAAAGAAAGAAAGAAAGAAAGAAAGAAAAGAAACCATGATATGGTATGGTGGTTTTAATAAGCATGGCCCCATAGGCTCATGTGTTTGAACACTTGGCCATTTGGAGTGGCACTGTTAGGAGGCGTGGCCTATTGGAGAAGGTATGGCCTTGTTCCAGGATGTGAGTCTCTGTGGAGGTGGGGCTTTTGGGGTCTCTGAAGTTCCAGCTACACCCAGTGTGATATACAGTCATCTCTGCTGCCTGCAGATCAAAATGCACAATTCTCAGCTCCTTCTCCAGCTCCATGTCTGTCTAGATGCTGCCATGCTTCCCACCATGATGATAATGGACTAAACCTCTAAATCTGTAAGTCAATCCCAACTAAATGTTTTCCTTTGTTTAAAAAAAAGTATGAATATAATAAAAAAAATCATCATTCTTCCAAAAAGTAATTTTAAAGTTCAGTACAATCACAATCAAAATCCCCACAACATAGAAAATCTTAAAACTCACATGGAATGACTTCGGAAAGCCACAGCAATCTCGAGCAGAAGGGACAGTGCTGGTGGGACGGCCATTCTAGATGTCTAGATATATTATAGAGCTGTGGTAATAAAAAACACATGACATAAAACCCACATGTGCTCCAAAGGAAAGTAAATAAAGTCCAAACATTAGTGTACATTGACACCGCCATCTAATAATTGACAAAGATGCCAAAAAAACACACACTGGAAAAAAAAACCAATAGTGTTAACAAATGGCTGGAAATATTGGATGTACACACTGAGAAGAACATTTGAGCCATGACTATTACCTTGCATACAAAAAAATGTGCAAATGAAACAAAGACTCCAGTATGAAACCTGAAGCTCTGAAACTCTCAAAAAACACAGGCAGTATCCTACAGGATAAAGATAAAAAAGGACTTTCTAAACAAGACTAGATGAGTACAGGATTGAAGTCCAACATTTGACAAGTTGAACATCAGAAAAAGAAAAGGCTTCAGTACAGCTAAGAAAGCTATCAATTGAGTGAAGGTGAATCATACAGAATAAAAGAGAATATCTGCTGGCTATGTATATGATAGAGGATTAATGTCCTGAATAAACGAGGAACTCAAAAAATAAAAATAAAAAACCTCATTAAAAAAATATCTCAGAGTAAACGGCTAGAAAAAAGTTTTCCAAGCAAACAGACCCAAGAAACAAGGTGAAGTAGCCACTCTGATATCTAATAAAATATACTTTCAACCAAAAGTTATCAAAAGGGATGGGGAGTGACACTTCATATCATCAAAGGAAGACTCCATCAAGATGACATCTCAATTCTACATATCTCAACCCTAAATGCAAGAGCATCCACATTTATAAAAGAAACTTTACTAAGGCTCAAATCACACATGGAAACCCACATAATAATGGTGGGAGACTTCTACACCAATGGATAGGTCATTGAAACAGATTCTAAACAGAGAACAATGAAACTCACAGATGTTACTAACCAAATGGATTTAACCAATATCTGCTGAAGTGTTCACTCCAAAACAAAATAATATGACTTTTTCTCAGTAACTCATGAAACCTTCTCCAAAATTGACCACATAATCAGGCACAAATCAAGCCTCAACAGATACAAAATGATCGAACTAACCCCTTGCATCCAATCAGATCACCACAGGTTAAGGCTGGACTTCAACAAAGACAAAAGAATTTTGAGAATTCAATGAAAATAAGGCAAAACATACTCAAACTTGTGGGACACAAAGAAAGCAGTGCTCGGAGGAAAATGTATAGCACTAAGTGCCTTCATAAAGAAATTGGAGAGATTCCTGACTAAGCCCCGTAACAGCACACATGAAAGCTCTCAAAACAAAAGGAAGCAAGCATACCCAAGAGGAGGCGTCAGGAGGAATAGTCAAACTCAGGACTGTAATCAATGAATCAGAAACAAAGAGAACAATACAAAGAATCAACAAAACCAAGAGATGATTCTCTGAGAAAATCAACAAGATAGACAAAGCCTGAGCCAAATGAACTAGAAGGCACAGAGACGGTACCCAAATTAACAAAACCAGAAATGAAAAAATAACACATAAAAATGGACACTGAAGGAATTTAAAGATTCATTAGGTATTACTTCAAAAGCCTATACTCTAGATAGCTGGAAAATCTAAGTGACATAGGACAGATACCACTCACCAAAGTTAAGTCAAGATCAGTTAAACTATCTAAAACAGTCCCATAACCCCCAAGGCAATAAAAGCAGGCATCAAGTCTCCCAACCAAAAAAATCCCCAGGACCAGATGGTTTTACTGCAGAACTCTACCAGACTTTCAAAGACAAACTAGTGCTAATCCCAGTAAAATCAGGGACAAGACAAGGCTTCCCTCTCTCTCTCTCCCTATCTCTTCAATATATTACTTGAAGTTCTAGCTAGAACAATAAGACCACAAAAGATCAAGCAAATACAAATTGGAAAGGAAGAAGTCAAGGTGTGACTAATCCAAAATGATATGATACTACACATAAGTAACCCCCAAAAGGTCTACCAAAGAATACCTGCATTTGATAAACATCACCAAAGTTGTTCAGTACAAAATTAATTCAAAGAAATTAGTAGCCTTCATATTTTTTTTTTAGGAAGCGCATTAGTTTCTTTTATTATTATCAATAATTTACGTGCTTATTCACTTTACATCTTGATCACAGGCCCCTTCCCTCCTCTCCTCCAAGTGCTACTTTCCCACCCCTCCCCTCATTTCTCCCCCCTGCCCTGGCACATCAAGTCTCATCAGGACTAAGTGCATCCTCTCCCACTGAGTCCAGACAAGGCAGTCCAGCTAGGAGAAAGGGATCCAAAGGTGGGCCACAGAGTCCGAATCAGACAGTTCCCACTCCAATTGTTGGGGATCCACATGAAGACCAAGCTGCACATCTGCTACATATGTGTCGGAGGCTTAGGTCCAGTCCATGAATGCTCTTTGGTTGGTGGTTCAGTTTTTGTGAGCCCCCATGGGCCCAGGTCGGTTGGCTCTGTAGGTCTTTTTGTGGTGTCCTTGACCCTTCCAGCGCCGCAGTCCTTCCTCCACTCTTTCATAAGACTCTCTGAGCTTTGCCTCTGATGACAGTTGTGCTAGGCCTCTGTCTCTGTTGGTGGTACCCCAGATGGACCTGGCAGGCAGGGGCAGGGCATTAGTTTCTTAAGTGGCTTCATTCAAAGTTACTGAACCATCTGCTCTATTTGCAAATGCAAGATAGTAACATGGAAACTATTCATTGCAATCTTAATCTTTGCCTGTGAGTTAAGTGGGGACCTGTATTATCCCATTTGACCCTCAGAACATCTCTATCATGCAGCTGCTACCAGACATGCTAGTTACAAAGTCTGATAATTTGCCCAGGACCACCTGGTGGCCATTCAAGTTCAAACTGACCCAAGCACTAGAATCTAAACAACCACCTTGGACTGTTCTCTACTAACTTGCATGCCAAAAATGAAACAATTCCCCCAAAGTAAATCCCACAAATTTGAGGTTATGAAGCCCACATTTATTCCAATTGACTCCTTCCATTTCCAAGTCTCTACAAGGCAGTGAAATCTTTGGACTTCCGCTTTCCATGTCAGTCAAATGAAAATTGGGCAGTTGGTTATTTGACCAGATTATATGTAGTGTGCGTTTGTGGTACACATGTGTGTATGCTTGGGGAAGAATCATGGTGATTTTTATTCCCTTAAAAAGAGAAAAACAAAGGGATGAATGGATGGATGGATGGATGGATGGATGGATGATATCAGAACATTATTTATAAGCAGATCTTAGATCTATGCTATGAAGAGTAGGTTTAGGGAATGCATCATTCCTTAGTTGAGTTTCTAGTAATAATCTCTCTTGCCCTGATTCTTTCTTTTTTTTTCATATTCTTTTTTTTAAATTTATTTATTATTATTTTCTTTATTTACATTTCAAATGCTATCCCAAAAGTTCCCTATACCCCCCGCCCCTGTTCCCCTACCCACCCACTCCCACTACTTGGCCCTGGCCTTCCCCTGTGCTGGGTCATATAAAGTTTACAAGACCAAGGGGCCTCTCTTCCCAATGATGGCCAATTAGGCCATCTTCTGCTACATATGCAGCTAGAGGTTCGAACTCAGGGGGTGCTGGTTAGTTCATATTGTTGTTGCACCTACAGGGTTGCAGCCCCCTGATAAATGGGCAGAGGAAGAAATTAGAGAAACAATATCCTTCACAAAAGTCAAAATAATATAAAATATCTTTGTATAACTCACAAAAAGCCGTGAAAGATTTGTATGACAAGAGCTTCAAGTTCTCAAAGAAAAGAATGAAGGATATATCAGAAGGTAGAAAGATTTCCCATACTCATGAATAAGTAGGATTAACAGTGAAATGGCCATCTTACCAAAAGCAATCTACAGATTCAATGCAATCTCCATCAAAATTCCAACACAATTTTTTATAGACTTTGAAAGAGCAGTCCTCAACTTCATAAAGAAAAACAAACAACCCATGATAGCTAAAATGATCCTGAACAATGAAAGAACTTCTGAAGGAATCACCATCCCTGACCTCAAGTCATACTACAGAGCAATGGTGATAATGACACTTGCAGTAGGATCCTCTGAGAAACTCTACCTAGCAGTTTTCTGAAACAGATGCAGACTTCCACAGCCAAACATTGGATAGAGGTCAGGGACTCGTATGAAAGAGGTAGAGGAAGGATTGAAGGCCCTGAAGGGCATGTGAACACCACAGGAGGACCAACAGAGTCAACTCACTTGGACCTCTGAGAGTTCTCAGAGACTGAGCCACCAACCGAAGAACACACAGGGCAGGAATGAGGCTCCCTAGCATCTCAGTTTCCATGTGGACCCTTCAACCACTGAAGAATAGGCTCTCCCCAAAGCTGTAGTCTGACCATGGTATCCACTCCCCAACAGGCTGCCTTATATGACCTCAATGGGGGAGGATGTGCCTACTCTGGCTGAGACTTGATGTGCCAGGTTGGGTAGATACCCAAGGGGCCCCACCCCTTTCAGAGGGGAAGTGGAGTGGCAGGGGAAGAATCTCTCTGAATAGGGACTGGGAGGGGGCAGAACTTGGGATATACATACATACATACATACATATATAAAAACATACACACATACATATTTTTAAAAAGAATACTTCATTCTAGATGATATTTCATATTCCGATAAAAATATATATTTAGTACCTATGTCCCTTGGATTGCTTTTGTAAATGACACAATTTAATTTTGATGTTTCTTTGTTACTTTTCTGTCTAGGGTGACAGAAATGGGATGATTTGTCTATTGCTCAAACTTAGGTGTTAATATTCACAATTATTAATGTGTTGGAGTCTGTCCAGCCAAATCTGCTAGTATTTTTTCATATATTTGAGTACCCTGATACGGTTTGTAATATATTTAAATTTCTACTTCCTCTTGCTGGATAGATTCCATTATCAACATGTGAACTCCCCTTTCTTGTCTCCCCTTTCTTAATTTTAATTTAATGTATAGTTTTTCTGAAAGATGTATAGTCACTCATGTATTCTTTTGAATTTCTTTTGTGTGTAAAATCTATTTGCTTTCAGGTTATATGTGGTCCATAAAATTGGTTATGTTATACAAAACTCTTTTATTCACACAATCACTCTAAATCCCATAATTGAATAATTTAATTATTTTAAGGTAGTAATTATCATTGTGTAAGAGTCTTCATAATAAAGATATAAATGGTTTATATGCCCTATATAAAGTATGTGCTGCCTTGTTCTTTGTCAACTTGAGTCATCTGAAATGAGGAAAGATCAATTGAGAAAATCCTCCACAGGATTGGGCTGAAGGTACAGACATTTTCTTAGTTAGTGATTGATGCAGGAGGGCCCAGCCCATTGTGAATAGTGTCATCCACTAGTAGTCTGGTGATCCCAGGTTCTATAAGAAAACAGACTGATAAAGCTGTGATGTCCATGTCATTAAGCAGCACCTCTCTGTGGCCTCTGCATCAGCTCCCACCTCCAGGTTCTTTCCCAGTTTGAGTTCCTGTCCTGGCTTCCTTTCGTGATAAATAATGATGTAGAATCAAAAGTAAAATAAGCCCTTTTCCACCCTGATATAGCTGTATAGTGTGAGACTATGCCAGTACCTGGCAAATACCGAAGTAGATGCTCACAGCTCACAGTCATCTATTGGATGGAACACAGGGCCCCCAATGGAGGAGCTAGAGAAAGTACCCAAGGAGCTGTAGGGGGCTGCAACCCTGTAGGTGAAACAACAATATGAACTAACCAGTACCCCCAGAGCTCGTGTCTCTAGCTGCAAATGTAGCAAAAGATGGTCTAATTGGCCATCATTGGGAAGAAAGGCCCCTTGGTCTTGCAAACTTTATATGCCCCAGTACAGGGGAATGCCAGGGCCAAGAAGTGGGAGTGGGTGGGTAGGGGAGCAGGGCGGAGGGAGGGTTTAGGGGACTTTCAGGATAGCATTTGAAATGTAAATGAAGAAAATATCTAATAAAAATTGAAAAAAAAAAACAAAGGTGGAAAAGAATGGAAAAAAAATAAGCCCTTTTTCTCCAAGTTACTTTTGGTCATGGTGTTTCATCATAGAAATAGTAACTCTACGACAGTATTAAAACATTCTAAATTAGTTTGCATAATTAACTCTATTAACTCTAACAGGGAGTTTTACACCTTTTATGCTTTTTTTTTTAATTCACTAAGAGCCCTGATAATTTCCTTTAACATTTCTTGTAATAACAACCCTAGTAATGATCTATTCTTTTCTTATTTTGTTGGTCTGAGGTTGTTCTTCTTTTTCCTTAATTTAAAATATAGCTTTGTTTATTGGTGATCTACAATGACTTTCCATTCAGTACTGTGAAAATCTCATATCCCTGCCTCCTTGCATTTAAGGTTACTGCTGATAACCCTATGGTTCAGGAACGTGATACATCCCTCGGAGTTTGCTTTCTCTTCCAATCTTGAGAATCTTCTCTTTATCTTCCCCTTGAAAGCATTGTATAAAAAGGGCTTGGGTTAGTCTTGGCTGAGCTTCAGTTGACTTTGTCCTTTAACTTTCCTGTAACTCTTCGTTTGTATCCTTTGTGCTTAGCTAGTTTTCTGTTACTATTTCTTTGAATAAGCTCATGGGTTTTATTCTGAATGAAACTAGCTGTCCATCTCTCTATAGTTACATGAATTAACTAAATTTTAACTAAAGGCATATGTATAACTAAGGAAATTACTAAAAGTAAAACTATAAAAAATGGTTCTGAGCACTGGAATGAGTAAAGATTTTTGGAAGATCTTAGAGACAGAGAAAATAAAAATAAAAGTTATCAAATAGCCATATATAATACTGATATGTTTTTGAACAGTAGAGAAAATAACTTACCTGAAAAGACAATCTACAGAAAGGGAGAAACCCCATGCATCTTATCAGATCACCATGGATTAATGGAAAGAAATTTCCAGAAATGAAAAGCTGGATTTCAACAACAATAGACACAACAGCAAGCCCACACACTCATTGAAATTGAACAACTCTCTATTCAGTGATCACTGGGTCAGGGAAAACATAAAGACTTTTGAGAATTCAATAAAAATGAGGGCACAACGTATCCAAATTTATGGTACACAATGAGAGCAGTGCTAAGAGGAAAGTCTGTAACACTAAATACCCTCCTAAAGAAATTGGAGAGTTCTTATACTAATGAATTAAAAGCATATCTGAAGTCTCTAGAAGAAGATGAAGAAATGGATGAAGACAAAGAAGAATAAGGAGATGGAGACAGAGACAAAGAAGCGGCAAACACATCTAGGAGGAGTAGACAACAGGAACTAGTCATACTCAGAGCTGGAATCTATCAATTGCAAACAAAGAGAACAATACAAAGAATCAAGGAAACCAAGAGTTGATCCTTTGAGAAAATCAGCATGATAGCAAAGCCTTAGTCAAACTAACTAAAGGAACAGAGACAGTACCCAAATTATCAAAATCAGAAATGAAAAGGGACACATACCGAAAGATACTAAGGAAACTCAAAAAGAATCATTAGGTCTTACTTCAAAAGCTTATACTCCACAAAATTGGAAAATCTCAATGAAATGGGTGATTTTCTAGACATAACCATTACAAAGCCTTATATAGTGTCGTATACAGTCTCCTAACCATGAAGCTCTAGATTAAAGGCATGTGTCAATCTGATCAAAAATGTGTGCCATACTGTCTCAAGATTTGGATCAAAAGCTTTTGACTTCCAGCCTCAAGCTCTAGAGACTCAACGCCAAGATCAGAGATGTACCTTCTACTTCTAGATTGTAGTTTATTTCAGATACAGTCAAGTTAGAAACCAAGAAGAGCTATAACAATCCACACCTTGTCAACTTAACACACAATCATATCTTATGTCCAAATGAAAACAATAACCAGGTCATCATGACACCTAACATGATATAACTATCCCCTATACAACTGCAAATACATTTTACATTTAGAATAGGTGCCAGTGTCCCTTGAGGAACTTATTTTTAACAAAAGCTTAGCTGGGTGGGATCTTGCCTCAAGGTCACCACTCCCTTAATTCTATTTAATATCTTTAATCTGTTTATCTCCTCGAACTCAGGCTTTAGCTTCATTCCACTTCCTGGTGACCCTTTAACTCTTGATCCATACATTTATATTCTTCCTTTCTCAACTTGCTACATTTGAATAAAATGCTTTTCATAAGAGTGAACCACAGAATATGGCCTATGTTAGAATGTCTTGAGATATCCTTTGTCAACGCAATTAATCTAAATCTCTTCATTTTAGCCTCAGGTAGGTTCTTCAAACAAGGGCAAAAAGCAGCCACGTTTTTCTCTAAAATATCACAAGAATGATCTCTGGCAACATACTAAAGCTCTGCTCCTCTGAAATCTCTTGAGCCAAGACTCCATAGTTCAAATTACCTTCAACACCAGTGTTCATGCTTCCACTAGTATGTTCCATTAAGACCCACTTAAAGTGTCCCACTGGTTTTTTTTTAATTTAAAGTCCCCAAATCTACATCCCTCCATAGAAACACATGATCAGACTTGTCACAGCAATACCCCAGTCCCTGGTACCAACTTCTAGCTTAATTAAGGTTTTATTGCGGTGAAGAGACACTATAACCAAGGGAACTCATATAAGAAAACATTTAATTGTGGCTTACAGTTCCAGAGTTTAGTGCATTATGTTCCTGGTGGGAAGCACAGTATTGTCCAGGCAGACATAGTCCTGGAGAATAGCTCAGAGTTCTATATCTTAACCCACAGGCAGCAAAGCAGAGACTGGATTCCACACGGTGAAGCTTGAGCAGAGAAGACTTCAAAGCCCCCACCCACAGTGACACATTTCCTCCATCAAGGCCACACCTTCTGACCAGGCCACTCCCCATGGATCAAGCATAAAGGCATGAGTCTATGGAAATCATTCCCATTCTAACTACCACAGTATATGTGTATGTTTTCTGTATCCCTTCATTAGTCGATAGTTTCTTTATGCTCCAATAAGACTAGGCATACAGACATTTCTTAGATATATTGATTTCCTTTGAATATATTCCCGAGTGTCTTGCGTCATATGGCAGTCCCATCTTTAATTTAATGAGAAATTTCTATACTGTCTTTCACAGTGTCTTTAATACATTCTATCCTTCAGTGTGGAAGGATTCTCTTTACTCCAAATCCTCACCTGGGCCTCTTTCTTACTCTTTTTGATAGTATCTACCTTAATGGGTGAGGCATCACATTGCAGTTTTAATGTGATTTTCTAGTGTGATTAGTGATGTCAGGCATTTTTCTGTGTATCTATTAGCCATTTGGATATTTTCATAGGAAAAATGTCTGTTTAGAACTATTTCCCATTTTTTCACTTTTTTATTTATTTTTTTATTATTGATTGGTTGATTGGTTGGTTGGTTTTTTTAGAGACAGGGTTTCTCTGTGTAGCCCTGGCTGTCCTGGAACTCACTTTGTAGACTAGGCTGGCCTTGAACTCAGAAATCCACCTGCCTCTGCCTCCCAAGTTCTGGGATTAAAGGTATGTGCCACCACCGCCTGGCTTCACTTTTATTATTAGCCATTTGGATATTATCTTAGGCAAAAATGTCTGTTTAGAGCTATTTCCCATTTTTCACCTTTTATTAAATTTATTTGTTTATTACCTTTACAACCCAATATAAGCCTTTCCTTTACTCTCAGTGACCCCTCTCTCAAGTCCTCCCCCCAGTCCCCTTACAACCTTATGTTACACAAATCTTGATCGATCATTTTCATTGCTCCAATCAGGGGGTATAAAGAGAGAAATGAAACAGAAAACAAAGACAACTGAAACATTCTGTAAATAAATGAAGTCTTGTTTATAGCAGTTCCTTAACACTTGTTTTACAACAGTCATTTTCATATTCAGCTCATACCAGCTGTTCCATAAACATAGAGTTTTTAAAACTAATATGCTTTGCACCAGCACAATCCTCTATAAGCTGTGTTGTCCACTATGATTTTTGTCTTAATGCTACACTTGTTCTAACCATATCCGGCCCATCCCAAATCACAAAAGAATTTTTGGAAAAGTAGCCATGTGTGGATGAGGAAACATGGTTTACAAGGTTTAAGAAAAAAAAAGCATCAGGTGGCAGAAAAACATGACTCACTCATAAAAATGTTTCCTGCACCAGGATTGTATTTGGCCTTTAAGTACAATTGTGAATGTGGAACCAAATGCATTATGTCGTCATTTCTAGTGAGTTTAGTATTAATATTGACACAAACTTTCTTCCTGCTCTTAATTTGGCATCTCAAAAAAAGATATGACTGTTGGCAAGCACTACTATTGACAATTGATAAAATTATGCAAACACAATGTTTTTGCAGCTTTTGAGTAAATACTGCATGCTAATGAATTCGAAGTGTTTGCTGTGCTCCTGCAGGAGCTGAATCTGTGTAGGTGGACCACACCATGGATGTGCTTTTCGAAGCCTATTGCACTTATCTCAGCAGAGCTATTTCTTGTTTCCTAATAAGCAATTTGGTGATTTTTATCATGAGCTCTGAGGCCCCCCAAAGATCATTTATATAATAGCATCCGTGGAAGCAAAGCTTTTTCAAAAACTACTTGAAGGTAATGATTATTTTATATATTTGTGCTGCAGCAATGGGGTCTTCAAAACTGCCCCCTGATGATTTTCATTCTAAATTTGATGCTAAAAGTTTATTCTTCGAATGCCTAGGGCCATAAAGAGACAAGTACTTTGAATTAAAATTTTAAGATATCCAATTTACAAAGGAAAACATTCACCTAGCTAATGATTCTTTTATATTCCCGCCCTTGTGCTTTTAGGAGATAATTCAAAGAATTAATATGTCAGTCCACTGAAAAAAAAACCCAAGTAAAGGAGAAGAAAAAGTAATGAAGAGTAGTTTACAGATTCCCGAATGATATCTTTCCACTTATTGGTTTCTTGTCTTCTAAGAAACCATCCATGTGAAATGCAATATTCATAAAGCTGTGATAATTCTGACCTACTAAGGGACTTCCTGGAATAAAAAGAAATAGAGAAACACTGAGTGAATTTAATAATTATATTAATTTGCATACCCTTAAAAACACTCTCTTCATATTCATAAGGCTTTTAACTTATGAGAAGTATGGTTTACCATTACCTGTTTCTTTACAGTTACCTACACTATTGGAAACATCAATGAAGCATCTCTTTAAAATAATAAATTACAGAAGAAAGAAAGCTAAACAAACATGCTTTCCAGAAGAGCATGTCTTCTTCAAAATATAGGGTATTTTTATTCTGATAAGTTTAACCTCAGTATATCTGTTACACATAGAGAGTCCTGAAAGGAACCAATTAAAATTATGATTTAAAGCAAAACTATAACACCAAGTCAGTGGTTTTCCAACATTTATGGTGGAAAACAAAAGTTTGTACCTCCAGGGTATGTATACATATGTCTTTTATAAAATGCCTGTGTGAATTACAAATTTAAAAGTATTAGATGTATTAGGAGACATGAAATAGGGCTGGGGAATTATTTGTTTCTAAAGTGTTTATATTATAAGCATACAGAACTGAATTTGATCTCCAGAATCCACGTAATAAGGGGAAAAACTCAAACATGGTGGCACATTTCTTAAAGAGAAACCTTCCAACACACACACACACACACACA
>NC_034596.1:47963451-47991659 GCF_900095145.1 Mus pahari
CAGACAGACAGACAGACAGACAGACAGACAGACAGACACACAGACACACAGACACACAGACAGACAGACAGACAGACAGACAGACAGAAAGACAAAGATAGACAGAGACAGAGAGACACACAGAGAGACAGAGGGAGACAGAAACAGAGGCAGAGACATGGAGACAGAGGCAGAAGCATAGACATAGACAGACAGACAGACAGACAGAGAGGTACACATACACAGAACACAAATTGGAAGCTGAAGAGGCTACAATAAAAACTGCGAAAACACTCAGCTTCCTCATCTCTGAAGAATGCATTGTGCTCTGAAGTACAGGGCTTCAGTAGTCAAAGTGAACACCATCTTGGGTCATTTCACATGATAAGAGTTCTAGCCATATTAACCTGCCCAATACTCATCACAGCCTACAGCAGCGATTCTAGTGTCCTCTAAATGAGGGATCAGAAACTTGCATGGCTTGGGTGACGCTTAATGTTACAAATTAGGACTTGGCAGGGATAGAAGGCATTTTAGCTTATGAGAAGTATGGCTTACCATTACCTGTTTCTTTATGCTTTCCATAAGAGCATATCTTCTTCAAAATATAGGGTATTTTTATTAGTGCATAGTAATTAAATAAAATACTGGGCTTCATTGCAAACAAACCTCTTGTTTACTGCTTTTGAGAAGGCAAACTAGTAAAGTCACTTTGGAAGTCCCTCCAAAAAGGTAAAAATACACTTACTACGCAGTCCAGATGTATTTTTTCCAGACTGCATGTACACAGAAGAATCTGAGTCAACATACCAAAAAGACACCTAAGCAATGACGCATATTCGGCAATACACAATAGCCAAGATAGAGAGCCAGCGTTCATATCTCCCTGTAGATAAATGAAGACAGTGTATCTGCACAAAGATTATTCAGCCATAGAAAGCTTGTGCGGTTTTTTTTCTGTTTATCTCCCACATATTCCCAAATACCTCCCTTAACAATTTCTTTGGAGCAGGCATCCAAAATGCCATAAATGGCCTCCCAGTGAGAGGAGTGTATGACCCAGGCAATGCTCTTGCATTCATTAATTGTGGCATCTCATTGATTTAATCTCTATTGTCAGAATCGTAGAGACAGCAATGTAATTATCTTCCTTGAACTGTGGTTCATGATCTAGCTTAAATCTTTAGTTCCACTTAAAGAATAAAGGAGTGCTTTAATTGTTTATGGCTAGCATTATAAAGTACAATTCCAGAGGGGGGGGAATGCCTCTGTTGAATATACAGTCTCTTGTAAGCCAACATGAGTCTAAATATTTATTTTTTTATTAGTAACTATCATTTCAAAAGCATATATGTTGAATTGCCCCATTCATTTGTGATGTGGATACAAAAGAGCTGCTTCAGGGAATCAAGAATCCATAATACAGGTCATAGCCAGATAGCTAATCACGGGTCACGTTCACACAGAGACTTCCTGTGTTCTGCTATCATCAGATTTCCTTTTGTTTTTCGGAGTAAAGCGCACATAAAGTTCGGTGAGATTCTCATCAGCCTCTTCTTTCCTATTTCACTCTATATTTCCGGAATTCACTTGTATATCTGTGTTACAGCACTAGGGTCTTCAAAAGGCCTCCTGAGAATTTGCAATCTAAATTTGCTACAAGTTTATTCTTCAAGTGTAATAAAATAAAATAGACGTTCCCCTTTCACTTATATTTGGCTACCAAATGCTTCTTTTATTGAGTAATTACATTTCAGAAACTCCCCTGTGATGTATCCCAACATGAAAATCTACCTGTCTCTTACTTCTGGAAAGGGAGGGACCTTAGATGAAATGAACTGCAGTGGGGAGAGGGAACTTGTAGAGCCCAGCTTCAGCAGGAAGACAGGGCATCAAGTGAGGTTGCTATCTCACAGTCAAAACTCTGACCCATAATTGTTCCTGACTGAAAGAACTGCAGGGATGGCTGGGCAGTGGTGGCGCAGGCCTTTAATCCCAGCACTTGGGAGGCAGAGGCAGGCAGATTTCTGAGTTCGAGGCCAGCCTGGTCGACAGAGTGAGTTCCAGGACAGCCAGGGCTATACAGAAAAACCCTGTCTTGGAAAAAAACAAAAACAAACAAACAAACAAACAAACAAAACAAAAAACAAAAAACTGCAGGGATGGAAATAGAGAAGAGCCTGAGGACAAGATGACTGTTACTGAGGACAAGATGACTGTTTGTTACTGAGGACAAGATGACTGTTACTGAGGCTATGAAGTGCTCACAAAAAGGGGCCTATCATAACTGCACTCCAATAGACTCAACAAGCAACTGAAAGAGTCAGATGCAGATATTTGCACCCAACTAGTAGACAGAAGCTGCTGACCCCTGTGGTTGAATTAGAGAAAAGCTGAAAGAAACTGAGGAGGAGGGTGACCCTGTAGGAGGACCAACAGTCTTAATTAACCTGGACCCCTGAGATCTCTCAGACACTGGATCATAAGCCAGACAGCATATACCAGCTGATATTATGCCCCAACCCATATACAGCAGAGGACTGCCAGGTCTGGGTTCAGTTAAAGAAGATGCACCTAACCCTCAAGAGACTGAAATCTCCAGGGAGTTTAGAGGTCAGGTGGGGTGGGGTGGGGGATGGAGACATCCTCGTAAAGACAAGGGGGTGGAAAGGAGATAGGGGATGTGGAACATGGTGGGGGGGGTCGGCAGGAGAATAACATCTGGAGTGTAAAAAAGAAAGAAATAAAGGAAGGAAGGAAGGAAGGAAGGAAGGAAGGAAGGAAGGAAGGAAGGAGAGAGAGAGAGAGAGAGAAGAGAAGAGAAGAGAAGAGAAGAGAAGAGAAGAGAAGAGAAGAGAAGAGAAGAGAAGAGAAGAGAAGAGAAGAGAGAGAGGAGAGAGAGGAGAGAGAGAGAGAAGAGNAGAAGAGAAGAGAAGAGAAGAGGGGAGGAGAAGAGAAGAGAAGAGAAGAGAAGAGAAGAGAAGAGAAGAGAAGAGAAGAAAAGAAAAGAAAAGAAAAGAAAAGAAAAGAAAAGAAAAATAAAACAAGAAACACTGCAATTTAGCCCTTTCTTTGAATCATTCTCTAACTTCAAGACAGGAAGCAAACCAGTACCCCCAGAGCTCCCAGGAACTAAACCACCAACCAAAGAGTACACATGGAGGGACCCATGATTCCAGCCACATATGAAGCAGAGGATGGCCTTGTTGGACATCAATGGGAGGAGAGGCCCTTGGTCCTGTGAATGCTGGATGCCCCAGTGTAGGAGAATGCTAGGGCAAGGAAGTGGGAGTGGGTGGGTTGGAGAACAGGGGGAGGGGGGATGGGATAGGGGGTTTTCAGAGGGGAAGTGAGAAAGGGGGATAACATTTGAAATCTAAATAAAGAAAATATCTAAAAAAAAAAAAAAAAAAAAAAAAAAGTCCTCCCTGACAGCAAGTCCTTGGGCTACTGTTGCTACTATTTGTATAATCTGTAGTCACAGAGAAACATAATAGACACACACATAGACACACACACACACACACACACATGCACAGGTATGCACTATACAGTAGTATAAAAGAACCAGCTAAAACCAGTTTATCTTGGAAAACCATTGTCTTTCCATTGAGATTATGTTCATACCCCCTTTAAAGCAGCATCCTTCTTATAACATAAAGTTGGTAAAGAAAAATACAAGTTGTTCTTTTAATATGGCCATCCTCAAATTTATTTTATAGCACAGCTTAATTGTACTTGAATTTTTAATTCAAATGACCAATTATGGGAGAAATTACCCTAATCTTGGAAATTCAGAAGTTGTCTTCAAAAAACTTGCTGTGAAGGACTGCCTCTTCTTTGCAGCCCTCTGCTCTGTGTGGCCATGCTGTTTCCTTAGTTATACGCAATGTCATTTTATCAGATCTATTTCCTTCAAAATTCAAATTAGAGAAGTAGAACAGTCAGAATATATCTATTTTCTTTGACCTATATGACATCCAAAGAGAATCAGGATAAAACGGCATGTAATAAATACTGCCCTGAACTAGTATAAGGAAATTTTATTATTTAAAAAAAAAATCCTCTTAAAAAAAACATTTTATGAATTCATGTTTTAATCACTATATTAAAATCAGAAGGATGCTGCTAGCCAATTGGTAATAATTTTTAAAATGCTATACTAGAGTTTGATTTTGTCTTTATTAGTAAATTGGGAAGACAGCTCTGGAGAGCTAAGTAGCTCAAAGTTCATTGAATTTGGAGTAGAGTTGGATGCCCCACACTCTGAATTCTACCTCTAGTTCTACCCTGAAGCCGTTCGTCGATCTTGGATGAGCTTCCTCACCATCTTAGTCTTAATATCCTTCCACCGAACAGACATGGTATGAAGGAGGTGGTTCTGAACATCGAGTGAGTCTAAGACTCTGCTCTCAGTGGGCTCAGTAGAGAGTGAATATTAATATCATCATACTGGTTTTATACCTATAAATAATCCCTGACAAGAAGGAAGAAGAAACAAAGAGAAAAAGAAGGAGGGAGAAGAATAGCTTCAGATTTTTAACATTATTTAAATAAGCAGTTGAAATGTGAATTTCTAACATTAAGAATTGCCCCCATCCTGGAGCTACAGCCTACAGGAACAGCCCTAATCATCTTCTCCTTGGTGTCAGCATTGTTGTGAACAGTTAGCTGAGTGAATTAAATTTTTAATCTTTCTGTAAAAGTCAAGGCATGTAGAGACTTAAGGAGAAGGATTTTTTGCACGCTGAACTAAGGGTGCTGGGATTTTAAATGCCATGGAGCGGCTGCGGTTAGACAACGCCTGTAAAAAGCAGGGTGGTGTTACACTTCCGAAGGCAGTCGCTAGCGACATGCTTCCTGACTCATCTAAAATCATGCCCTTCCCACTCCAGTTAAAATGTTATCTCCCATCAAAATATGACATCGAAAAAAACAACATGCCAGTAACTTTAGGCCTCAGGGAACTGCAATGAAGATCATTCAAATTAATTCTGACTGACATTTCGGTAAATCACCTCTGGAAGTCAGTATGGGAACATTTCTAAAGCACTCAAGCAGCGCCAAAAGAGTGAAGAGAAACCCACCGCAGTCAGCGCTCCAGAGGTGAAGTGCCAGGTGAGTCAGGAGCCAGAAAAACATCAGCCATTATCGACGGAGCCGGAGCCAGAGTGATGGGTCTTCGTCACCAGCTGTGTGTGGATTTATCGACTCTTATAAACCCCTTCAGCATACTAAGTGAGATGTAACCTGGAAAGGGAAATATTTGCTTATGCACATATCGTAGAAAAGCAGTTCAATAGTTAAAAGCAAAGCCTTGAAATCAGCAAGAACAAGTTCACACACAGGCTCTGCAGTTTACCAGTTGTTGGACTTTAAGAAAGTTAAATTTCTAGAGTTTTTGTCTTCTGTGTAGCAAGACGCAGAAGATGGAAACACACATTTTATGTGGTGGTCAGGACCCCATGAGTGGATGCATGAGACAGGCCCAGCAGTGCCAAAGCATAAATTAACCAATGAATGGTTAATGGTTAAACATTGGCTATTGTTTCTATCCCGTGTATACATATTCTCCTCAATGTATGATGGGATTCCAATCTGATAAACTCATAGTACATTGAAAATATGCTAAGCATAAATGCCGTTAATGCAGCCCAACTGCTACAGCTTAGCAATGTGGAACATGAAACTACTCATTGCTTACCGTGTGATCGTGGCAGACTGGAACTGCTTACTACTGGTTCACAGCATCATGAGAAATTCTGTGGCTAAATATTACTGGCGAGGGAAAAAGTAAGATGAAAGGTTTCTCCTGCGTGTGAAGCACTTCTGCATCCTTATAACAAGATGAAAAATCACTACATTAAACAGACTAGATCAAGAACAGCCTGCATATGTGTTTAAGTTAAATTCACTTTAAAAACCGAACTAATTTCTAAACAGCTACCTAGAATTCATTCCTCTTACAACCCTGTCAATAGATACCCATCCTTTCCCAGTGAGAAACTAGCTCTTACTGAGCAGACCTTGGGCTCAGTTCATCACTGTGTTGGCCTTTACATATCTGCACATTAGCTCATTTAATTCCTTTGACATGGAAAAGCTATGCATACATACATAGCTTAATGTATACAGATGATAGCTTTTAGACCTAATATTTATCCCAATGTCTATTCTTGAAGTCAGTAAACCTAAACTGAACTTTAATTGGGGATAGCAAAATTGTCACCCGAAATCATGCCTCTCAGATTTATTACATTTCTTTCTGTCTGGCACAGATTACTCTAATTCATATGGATCTTCAACTAGTTTCACCCTAACTGATAGAACACTAGCCTAACTATGCTCTCTTCCAGGATCCATTTGCTTCTGTTCATTCCTGTTTCTGCTGGCCAAAATAGCCCCCCTGAAGTCCAGTCTCACATGGTACCGATTCTACTCCCTAAAGATTATCACCACTGAACACATTCAATCGACACACATTACACTGTCCCTCAATCTGCTCAATGCCACAGATCAATTCTTCCTTTCATTCCTACTTTCCACTTAAATGTTACACTTTGAACACTTCAGTTCACCTGGATATCTCAAGGTTTCCTGGCTGATAATCAGCTGCCTTAGATAATCTGCACATGCCCTGTGTTGTGATCTTCAGCAATAATATAAACCATGTATGTGGTCTGTATTGCTAGCTCAAACGCCACTTCATTGATCAAGCCCTTTATGACATTTGATCATATTTTGTGATCTTTAACTCCTCTCCACAACCACCGTCTTCATGGTTTGGTACTTTTTGGTTTTTTAATGAATACTTTCTCAGGTTTCCATTTTCTAGGAGCTGAAAATTGAATCTGTTCATTAAGCATTCCAAGAAGCTGAAAGTATGAAAAAGCAGTTACAGCTAACAATTACGTATAATTCCCCAGATGTGGTTCTAAGGTACTTTACATATTCTAACCGAATCCAAAGGATAGGCCTATGAGGCAGGTATGATAAGCAAACTCTAAGGTGGCCTGGAGTTGCCCCCAGTTCCTAGCATTGATATATATCTTTTAGCACCACCTCTTGAATTTGTGGTAAACAGACTGGATTGCTGCTGGTGAGTATAATACGACAAAACTGACGGGATGTTACTTCTGAGGCTTGGTTACCGAGGCTATGGGCCTCTGTCATGCGCCCCTTCTTTCTGTGCTTGGTTGAGGGAAGCCAGATAATACAACATAAGTTATGTTATAGAGGAGTCCACATGACAATGGCCTGGAAGGCATGTGTGGCCAAGAAGGGATCTATCTGATGGTTTATCAAGAATTTAATTTGTAATATAACCAAAGAAAAGATAAACTGGGTATTTGAGATATTTTGTTCCCTCTGAAAGAACTGAACTTGCTAAGTAACTTGCTTCTGAAGTAGATCCTTACCGGGGCCAGATTTCAGGTGATACCACAGTCTTAAATAGCCCCTTAGTGCAGCTTTGTGATAGACCTGGATGTTGGGGCTATTTATGTTTGCATGGTAATTTATTGTGTGTTAATATATAAGTTACTACTGCCATTTCTTTTGTTAACATGACAACACTGAGAATTATTTATTTAGTAAATAGTAGGAACAAAATTTAAAACAGCATAGTATAATTCCAATCTACACTCTTATCCACAAAGACACACTACCTCATATATTAATGAGTGAAAGCACTTTAGATTAGATTATGTACTCCAATATAGTCAAGTGATTAGGAATTTGTTGCAAAAGTCTTTGTAGTATCTTAATTTACAATATTACGAATGGGTCTCTGTTGATTTTTTCCGAGTTTATATTAACTACTCTTATTCGATGTCTGTGTATCTCTCACTTGCTATAAAATAATAGGATATCTGTGTGCCTTTTAGAGATATATGAAAATCTTCTCTCAAGGTTCTCTTCACCTCAGTGTATATTTTGAGAAAAAAGCATAGTTGGTGAGGCATACAGTGAGGCTAGAAATGACTGGAATCTGGCCAGTCTGGACTGGAATGCTGCTTCTAACGAACTCTTTCTGTGTGGTATAAATTAAATACATGAGAAAACCTTTCTGGGCCAAGGCAAACCAGTGTGGAAAGTCAGATACAAGAGTACTGTCCTCACAGAACACTATGGTTTTGTTTCTGGTGGATAATACATAGCTTGGGGCTTTAACTGGCCGTTCTCTCTCAAAGGTCTTGCTTAAATCCCATATCTTTAACGTATTCTCCCTTGGCCACAACAGTTTAAAATGGCTGATTCTTCCTTTTAACCCCTCCATAATTTATCTACCCAACCCATATGGTCACATTATGACTACAATGTCTGCTATAAGTCAAAAGGATATCTTAGTCTCTTTATGATATTTGATTAAGAAAAAAAAAAAACCTTAATTGAACACCATGTGCAAAACCTGTGGAAGAAAGCCCCAGTAATAAACAAGTCCTTAATACAGACTATATAATAAGAGTAGTTTATACAGAAAGAGTAACTGGGAGATATTTGGTAGAATAATAAACATTTTATATTTTACCATTTCACCATTAAAGGTGTTTTATAGAAAAAGGACTCTTGGGATGCACTGGAAGATAACTGACTTGAGTTCATTGACAAGACCTGGTCAAAACATAGGAGGGTGACTCCTTGGATATGGCACGAGACCCCAAAGGGATGTAGCAGTGACATTACTCCATTAATATCAGTCTTCTATATATCAGTTTGTATCACATTAATACTGTCAATCACAACTGATGGGAAGAGGTAAGAATTCTGTATGATCAGATACTCAGCTGTTTTTAGAGGTCACCAATTCCTGGTTGCAATGTTCCTAGCAGTCTCTAGCAATTGTCTACTTCATGACTATCTGGTCTTGAAGACTCAGCCCATGAGGGTACTTTTGTAACTTTCTCTTGTTAACTAGTGCAGGGAAAGTCATTGCCAATGCCTTTTATACAGTTCCCATGAATTTCTTTTCTAATCACTCCACATGGCTTTAATGTATAAACAGCTAAATCTTTAAAGTAATGATACATGCTTAACATTTATTTATCTTGCATTTTTCAATATACTATGCTAAATCATCTATGTGCATCAAAGCCTGATGAGACAAGTTGTAGCATGCCACAAATTTTAAAAGAGGTAAGAAAAACACAAAAATAATGAATGCAGGTGAAGATGTGATAAAAGGGGAATGCTACACTGTTGGTGGAGATATAAATGAGTGTATCCAATATATAAAACAATATGGAGGGCCCTCAAAAACTAAAAATAGAGCATTCATATGACCTAGCACCCCCACAGCTAGCTGAGCCATATATTTAAAGCAAATGAAACCAGTATGTAAAAGAGACATCTGTACTGCAATGCTTATTGTAGTACCCTTTATAGTAGCCAAGAATTGTAATCAACTTAAATTGATAACAATGTAATATGTATGCATGTATATGTATGTATATATATAATGCTATCAATATCTGTGAGTGAAGCAATACAGTGCCATGTGTACACACAAATATAAGGAAATGCTACTCAGATCTAAAAGAGATGAATTCTATCATTTATGGCAAGTTTGATGGAACTAGAAGACATTATGTTAAGTGAAATAAATCTGGAACAAAAAAAATCCCCAAATTTCTTACTGATATGAGACTGAAATCTTGATCTTACATAAGTGGAGCAGGATAGAGGAATAGTGGTCACTAGACTGCAGGAAGGGGCGGGGTAGTAACAAGTACTTAACCCACACAGGGCTGCAGTTGAATAGGAGGAGTAACTTATAATGTTGTAGAGCAAATGAAAACATTTATTGTTGATATCTATAAATACATACTTTAAAATAATTAATAGAGAAGATTTTAACCTTATATGCATATATTTTTATGTGACTTTATTGCTTTATAATTATACAACCATTTGTGCCAGTTTAAGAAGCATCTCCAACAAAAATTTTAGCATTTTTAACTGAGATTACTATGAGACTCGTAATTTTCTTTTTGTATTGCAGTACAGATGTCTCTTTTTTAAAAGAATCACAGGTAGTTTAGCCTGAACTTGAGGTCACTGTGTAACTCAAACTGACCTTGAACTTGCACCAATCCTCATGTCCCATGCTCCTGAATGCTGGGATTGCAAATATAAGCTTAAGGCGCATACTATTTTGAAACCTTAGTTTATAAATAGAATGAGAAAATGATCTCATTAGCGATTTAGTATAGCTGATTACATGTTGAAATCATAGTATTTTGGACATACTAGGTTAAATAAAATGTCACTGAAGTTGTAAAGAGAGGAAACAAAAATCCCAAGGATATAAAAATATTACCAGCCATCTAGAAAAAGTATATATAAAGCCTAGCTCAGGAGTGACTTGTGACAGGTGTCTTGCTCAAGGGCACATAGCTGATAATAGATAATGCCGGTTACATTCAGAAAGAGTCTCGAGTGGCCTTGCTCTTGGCCATCACATGAACACTTAGGCAGTGATCCTGCATGGCCTCCTGATTTCCATAACTGATGGCAGAAGCATTTTCTCAAATCAACAAAACTATTAAAATCTCTGAGCTCTTCCTCTGTCCACTGAAAGCTGCTTTTTTGTCTATTATGTAGCTCAGTTTGTCTATTATGCATGTTCTTCTATTTAAGAGGAAGAAAAGGTTATGTATTTAAAAAAAGGTGAGGAAGCCATCGGAAGATGCCATAAATTTATTCTGTCAGCAGGCCGAGCTGTGTGACAGTTAGAGAGATGACTTGATGCAGAGATGAGAAGTGCGACTTTTTTTGACTGTCACACTGGATGAGATGGATGGATTTTGGAATACATCCCAGGAAGCTGAGACATTCATGTGGTCAAGTGTTGGTCTCTCTGATCAAATCTGACTTGCTGTCTCCAAGTTGCAGGATTCTGCCAGCCCTGCAGATGCTGCAGTGTGTCTCTGCAAATGCAATTGGTTTGATACCATCTGCAAGACCCTACATAAGTCCTCAGTCAGCCAGCCATTGTTTCCTGTGGAATTAATGGACATTCTCACATTCTACCTGTGCTAATTGAGATATTTTCACACATGCTAATGTGTTGGTGACTCAGGGTCTAGTTCTCATAGACTCTGTACTGGGGATGCATGTAAATGGAAAAAAAAATCCTAGACAACTGCTGCCAAAATCCAGATAGCCTACAATTTAGTGAACATGAATAGCCTGTATTTAAATTACAATTCCAAGCATATGTGTGCCAGAAGCATGTTTTGAAGAGTGAACCAGTATAATGGTACCTAGACACCTACTGTATAGTAAGCTGATTCTGAAAACATCTTAGTTTATCCACAATGTAGTTTCCTACTGTGGATCATATTGGTACAATAATATGTTTTCTTGATTGGAAGTTATTTCAAGCTAACATCGCCAGGAAGCAAAGTAGAAAAAAAAAGAAGTGTGAATCTGGCCTCCCATTCCAAAGGTAGTTAAGTTAATGAATTACCCAAAGTATGTGAGTATAAGGACCAACCACTTATCTGCTGTAGAAGGGTGCTGTGTGGTCTGAAGAAAAGGGGGGGAAATACTGATTAAGTTAACACCCACAACTTAGCTAAAGATGATTATGTTTACAAAAATACACAGCCTACCTAAGCATTTCACTTTCACTTAAAATATGTGATAGCACATTATTCTACCAGTACTTTGATTGGAAATCAAATGGCTCCCACCCTGAGCAGGACTTCTCATTGAACATGGATTGGTCTGCTGTTTCCTTTCACCTTTATTGTTCAAACAATGCCCACAATGCATTGTCTGTGAATTCTACTTTGAGTAAATCCAATCTATAGACCTATTCAGAAATCTAGATGTGTTTTTAGAAGCCATGTTTCTCCAAAACGTTCAATTTAGATGTCACAGAAACATGACCTTCTATTCTGCATTCATAGGTCAAAGATACAAAAGATAATTAAAGTTGTAGGTAAATTACGTTGTTAAAATAAAAATAAACATTATACACACAGACTTGGGACAAACACAGTTTATTCATGATACACATACAACTCATATTTGTGCAGATGTAAGTGGAGTCCCTAGCAAGGGGCCCACTACTTACAAAAATCCCAAATATGTTCATTTGTTAGTATGTTTTACTAAAGAAAAAGAAGACTAGTAACCCAATAGCTTGACCATGCCTGACGCCATACTCATTGTGATTGAACATAACATCATCTACGACTCTGAAGCCTTCCGTTGTGTAGGTCTGTGTTTTTGATACTTACACTGACTATAAAGGACAAGTATACACCCTACGAACTTCAAAAGTTCAAAATACATTCAGAAATATACATTTTTTTACAAATATGACTTATGTGAGCTGTTATTTATAATATATGGTGTACTAGTGACCTTTTGTATCTGGAGAGTTACTAGTCTCCTGAAATACATCTTACATAACATGTACTAGAGTTTATTATATGTTCCAGTACTAACATCTTATTTCCATTCTACCCTCAGGCTGGAGTAAAGAACAGTTTCTATTTTCTGTTTTTGCCCTCACAGGTTGAAGATAACAAATTCTTTCTAGGACACCTCACTGCACTAGTGTTCATTTGTATCATAGTGTTTGTGCAAGAATCCTCGGGATGTTTCAGAAACCCAAGCATCTCAACCAACCAATAGAAGCTCCTAGGTAGTTTCAGTGCACATAAAAGCACACCAAAATTCCAGAGCATAGCCTTTTTTTTTTTTTTTAACTTAAGTTAGAATTGGATGAACTCAATAGATAGAAGCCAAGAAATTAAACCATCAACAGATATTTACTGAAGACATGGCAATCATAGATCAAAGAGAAGAGTGCTTGGGAGGAGAACCAGTCAACGCCACCCAGTGCCTGCAAATCTCCGAGGTAGACAGTTGAAGACTTGCCCATCATCTTGCTGATGAAGTTCAATCACATTTAAAGATCTGGTTGATGAAGGAGGGAATCAGGAGACAATCATCCTGAGGGTTTTACTCAGATTACAAAAGAAAAGTCCCCAGTCTCTGGGGACTGTCGGATTATAGACTTTCTTAGATGATAAATTATCAAAAAGTTTCTGTATTTCATTTTCTGCATTCTTGTGATAAAGAACTATTTATACCATTTTATAAGGGCCTAATATGGAATGTAAGTTGATGGGAAAATTCAACAAAAGATATGAGAAAATATAATTTAACCAACTTTTTAATATGACATGTTATTTGTCTGTTTAATATTCCTTGCTGTGCACAACATAAAATCAGTTTGTCATAATCTTAAAGCATTCTCTGCTGGCTCTGAAAGCTCCAGAACAAACTGCCATTCTTTTACTTTCTCAAGCACAAAATGAAAACAGAATGTTTTCCTTTTTTCTTGGAAAAGATGAATTACCCTAGCTTGACAGAGGGTAATTAGCACACCCAGTGCAAGTTAAGAGAATGGGTTGACAAGCACAAAAATGCTAAGAAAACATAGGCACATTTTGCATGTGTTTTAATACATAAATGATTAAAAACATAACTATATATGTTAATTGCCACAAACTGCAACACAACCTATTGGAAGACAATATTAAGTCATGGAAAACAGTACATCTTTAATTATTTGTCTATTCTACAAACAAGTTTAATTGGAATCTAAAAACAGCAAGGGACAAGAGCTCAGTTCATTAGGGACCAACTAACTGTAAAGGGCAGATGAAAACCTTTTGTCTGATGTAGATGTACCTCCTGAGCACCATGAGAGAGCACCAGGCAGGGCACTAATCAGTAATAAGAGGTGTTCTCATTATTAAGCTTATAAAGCATAAAGCAGGTCACTACAAGCTTTGAAGGTACTGATCATCAATTATTTCGCTAATTGTTTGTTCTGTTTGCATGTCTCAGGGTAAAAGGAAAAAGCCACTGAAGCGAAAAAGAGACACTGATAATTGCTACCTCGGTGACAGTTGGTTTTTAGTATCTCATTATTTATGATTTGTTTTGTTGTGCATATGTGACTTTAAGTCTTCCTGTATTAATGTATACCCAAGAAGCCTATTGTGTAACACTTCCAAGAAGAAAGAATTACACAAAGTAACCAGCAGACTCAGGCACAAAACCTGCCCTGTGAGAATGTGTGCAGTGAGTGGTTTTGTGCATCTCTGTGTGTGTATGAGCGTGGTGTGTGTGTATAAGTGTGTGAGTGTAGTGTGTGTGAGAGTGTGTAAGAGTGTATGTGTGTGTATGACTGTGTGTGAGAAAGTACGTGTGTGAGTGAATGTATGTGAGTGTATGAGTGTGTGTGTGTGAGTGTGGTATGTATAAGTGTGTGAGAGTGTATGTGTAAGAATATGTATGTGTGACTGTGTATGAGAACGTGTGTGTGTTTCTGAGTGCATAAACGAGTATATGAGTGTGTGTGGTGTGTGTTCAGAAACCCACACGTAAATTTTTCTGCAGGTTGTAAAATAGTCTATAGCATTTTGCAGACTGAAATATCACCTCTCTGTCTAGCTACTCCAAGTTTAGAGATGTCACTGGAAATTGAGTTGACTGACTTTAGACCACACCTGTCACATAGGTATCAAATCTAAATTTAAAGGAGGCAAAACCACAGAATGTCCTTGAATTCTGTAACAGAATTTAACTTTTCAAGTCTCCTCATTAAGGAATGCACTCCCTTGGGAAGAGGGTGTGGCTTGCTTGGGAAAGAGTAGTCAATGTTCTTACAGCAGCCATTTCTGGACATTCTTAAGCTATCAGGCACATTTTAAGTTTGTCTTTGAAGTTTTCCTATCCAGTCATGTTATATCAAAACATTAAATATTTCCTAAAATGGAAAGCCACAATAGGAGCTAAACTGAAAACAGAACAAATTTACTAATAATTATATATATATATAAAATGTATATATGAATTCATTCACTTTGCAAAGGTTTGGGATGATGACCAGTCATGTATTAAGTATATGAAATACTTTTTATTTGATTTGTGGATCAAATCTTCAAGGATCTCTTGTACTCACCTCACTATGACTTAGTTCCACAAAGAACACAAACACATACAGGGTTGCAATTGCACAGTATGATTCTTTAGGGTGTCATATTGAAGTGCCTAGATCTTTAGTAACAAGCACTAATGGACTTGCCCAGAAAACATAAAAGTCAGGAATTATTGTGAAAATCAACCCCAGTTGTAGCAACAAGACAAAGCCATGGCCCTTCTCCATGAAGTCAACTTCTTTGATGGGATTAAGCAGATGAAAAACTTTTTTTTTTTATTCCACAGGAAATAAAGCACAATTATCCTACTCAGTAGGCAAAGGGGAAGAGGTTATTAAAAGATATCTAGTTTCCTTGTAAATTAACATGAGGAAAGAAGTGTTTCAGAACTTTGTGAGAGAATACATTTCAGGTAACTGCACCTGTACTGGAGAAAATTGCTCTTCAATTGTGCATAGTAATTAGAGTTGTTGTTTAACTGTTAGGAAAAACGTGCAGTGTGGTGGGAAGTCCAAACTATTTCTGTGTAAAGGTTCTGTTATTGGGGTAGGAGAGAGGATGTAAAGAAACCAACTGGAGAGCAGTGTGCATTCACACACAGTGGGAAGTATCCTAAAAACATGTAACCGATATGCGCTATGGAACCAGCAGAGTTGTCGTAATAACTAAATGCATACACTAAATTCTTTCAAACATTAGAATAATGCTCTGAAGTGAATGGTACCATATAATGGTTATCATATATAACAGTTTATATTTTGCTTTTTACAAGACCCAAATAAAGGACTTCAAGGCATTTTGTTGTCACAGAGTGGAAATATGAAATGTTCCCCCAATTGTTAACAGCTATTTAACTATGACAAACTCTTTACTCAAAAGGCTCAAGGTTTCAAGCACTTTAATCAACAATTAGTAATAACAATTCATACAGAAATGCCTTCATTCCATCGCACTTGCTTCCCACATCCCTGTCCTGTCAGGTGTCGCACCATAGTTTTTGAAGGAACAACAATTATCTGTGATCATGTAGATGCTGTTGGGTATATGATTGTGGTTTACATTAAACAAAAGGAAAGACTCAGGAGAATATGATTAACCATTGAATTCCAGTAACCACGATTCATAAAATCCAAGAGAAGGGACCAGTTGCTGGGTGTGGCCTCTTCCCTTACACTTTCTGTATCTCCAGCACTGTGTGTACTTTTGTCACGATTGTCATTGACCTCTGCAACAACAACAAAGTCAATAACTACTGTAGGATAAATTTAACCAAGCACCATTAAAATTTGGTTTAGTGTGTAAAGAAATAAAGCCATCAAATCATAACTGTTAATAGCAACAAGCTCTATGTGCTCCTGCCTCTCTTGTTTATACTTGCAATGTATTGTAAACGAAATGTTTGTTTCTGAGATCTTTTCCTCTCTCTCCTCCTTCATAGCATCAGTGACCGATCATGGCAAGCTCCTATTTGAAAGCAGCTGTTTTGCTGTTATTAATACCAATATAAAACACACTATGTGCTTTATCTTATGCACAGGGGCTTATAAATGAGTTGTCCGTGTTATCTGCATTCATTTCCTAGACGTTCAGTGGGAGTAGGAAGCGCGATTTAAAACCAGCACCTCTCTTAGGACCGATTGTGCCTGAGTCCCACTGAAGTCAATAGGTGCTTTGTGTATACTCAGAGTGGACTCATAATGAGCTGAGTTGATGGGAAATCCAGCTATCCGAGCATGACTAGTGCTGAGTCTTCAAGGTCATTCATCATTTTCGTCTGAGAACGAGCACACTTCATCTGTGATCTCTTCTCAAATAGGTACACAATTAAAAGAATTATTCCTCTCAGTGGCAATCACTTTATTTACAAAGGTCATGTAGAGGCCCCATCTCCTCTCATTGCCAGATGGTCTGTGTGCCCAAGCAACTGAACGCAGCCTCAGTGAGTGTCTTACATTTCTCTCTGAACTGCTGGCTCTATTAGTTCTCAACCAGAGGAACTGAAAGAAATCCCTTTTGTAGGTTTGCACTTCAAGCTCTGAGTTAACAAAACTAAAAAGTGTTATCTTTCTAAGTTGTCTGCCCAATAATTAAAATTCAAATGAACATATTTTTATTACAAAAAAACAATCTCAGATTATGAGCACAGATTTAGAATGATCTGATGTTAATAGTAGTTCTAAGACGGTAGGGAAGAAACTTCATCCCAAGTAATCTGCTTCTTCAAAGAGATCTAAATGACACAAGGCTTATATAAAGCAACTGTGAGATGCATTCAATAGGATCCTGGACTTCAGACAATGTCATTAAACCTGATATGAATCTACTGAGTATCGACTACAAGTGAACTGAGAGATGTTCTGGACAGTTCCTGTAACAGGCAGTGCTCTGACCTTGAATGCATATTACTTTTTTGCAGCTGTATATAAAAGGCAATGGTGGGCTGCAGAGATACATCAGCCGGCAAAGATGCTTATGTGGATGTCCAACTTCCTGAATCTAATCCCTGGATCTCATAGGGTTCCAGGACAGAAACTGAGAGCTGTACTCTGGCTCCTACATATTCAGTGTGGCACATGCATGCCTGTACACACACACATACACACACACACACACACACACACACACACATCACATCACATCACATCACATCACATCACAAATAACTCATAAAAGGATACACAAATAACTTACAAAGAGATATTGAAGAATATGAATAAAATATGTGTGTGCATGTGAGTGAAATGGTGTCTGCGTGTGTGTGTGTGTGTGTGTGTGTGTGTGTGTGTGTGTGTTGGCAAGGACAGGATAGTAATAAACAAATGCATAAATTTTGAGACACCACAGAGTAAAAACTCTTTTTCTTACACTTTATGTGAGGGTTGCATTACAGTTCAAGGAAGCTCTTCTCCAAGCAGTGACTAGAATATCTGAATTCCATTTCAGAGCTTTGTCATCTTACTGACTCGAAGCAACACCTGAATAGCTCACATATTTGATATGTTATTCTCTGCCCTAATAGAGAGCTACACAAATATGATTTACATTTAATACGACTTTCACTTGGAGGAATTACAGGATAATGATTAGCAAAATGGACTCTTTATTACAATTCTTGATTTAGTGTGAGTCACTTAATCTGTGACTTCCTGTTCATCTCCTCAAATACAAACCACACAGCAAGAATACCTTGGCTTATTCCTATTCTGAGTTACTTATGTAAATCCAATGTTTAACCACCACGAAGAGTTATAAAGTTGTGCATAAGGAGCGTGTTAACTCTGAGTCGAGTCCAGTTTCTTTCTTTTGCACCCTAGTACTTTGGGTTTGGATGGCCCCTTCGACTCTTACTCTGCCAACCTTGTCTTGTCTAAGACAGACCCACCTTTGATCTGAATAGTGTATGCTTTTTTTTAAACCCAACAACTCAAAACACACTAAATGTGCTGGCTCCCCAAAGGTGATTTCTAGTAACACCTTACTGTGTTCTTGGACATATCCAATAATTACCAAGAGCTCCAGAAGTATGTTTCCAGAAATATATAAAAAATATTTAGAGTAAATACCCATTCAATTTCCATTTGAAGAAAATGAAAGATTTGGCAGGATAGTCTGGTCCTGGTTAAATTAAAGATGTCAATTTTATATGAACAGAAATAAGAACTATAAGATGCAGAGTTTGGTAAGACATTGATTCCAGCTGATAAAAGGAAACAAAATGTAAGGGCAGCTTAGGGTGTGATAATCAAATATCTTTTCTACTACTTCTTATTCTCTATGAATGTATTTTTCAGAGAAGAAAAAACAGAATTCAGTTTTATATATGTGTGTGTGTGTGTGTGTGTATATGTGTTATGTGTGTGTGTGTGTGTGTGTGTGTGTGTGTGTGTAATATTTTGTTTGGGAAAATAATTAGTGGAATATCTTATAACTTCTACATAGTTCTTTTCAGTTTTCACTTTTGCTATTATTTAAGTACTATGTCAATTTTGCATTAGAAATTAAAAGAATCAGACTTCTTAGCACAGTGACTAAGGGAATGGATAGTTTTTGACAGATTTAGACATATCATAAGTCACTGTGAAAAGTATACCTTGTGCTAATTACTTAACTGTCCCAAAACTTTGGGCAATACTATATACTGCACTGTACTAGTGTGCCCCAAAGATTCACATCCAACTCACCTTCAGAAAGTGACTTTATTTGGAAATCATGTTAGTATTAGTTAAGACCAAATAATATGGAGTCTAATAATAAATAATATGGAGTCTAATGGGTCCTTAATCCAACATGGCAAAGGCGCCTAGGAGAAGAGAATACTCCATGAAGAAACAAACAGAGGAAAGGCATCATATGACAATGAAGATGAACATGATTTACATAGCTACTAGCCAAGAAACGCCAAGGATTGTCAAAAAGTTGTAAACATAGCGGAGAGTCAGGAACACATTTCATTTAGCCCCACAACAATCAAACGTACTGACATCTAGATATGGTCTTTTGTTTAAAGCCGTGCATGTGTACATTTTTACTGTGTTTAGCAGTCTGTGGTCATTTATTATAATAGCTATAGGAAACTCCATAAAATAGCTGCCTATTTTAATGAAGCAAGTGTGTGTGGAGTGTCTACTGTGATGCCCAATACACAACACTAATCTTTGCTCTTAAGTATTTACTAGGAGAATTAGTCTGCATGGACTATTAGCACTGCCGGATCCATTCAGATGTCTCACTAAGTAGATGTCACAGAAATTAGAGTCATCCTCTCTAAATTTCAAGACTAAAATGAAACATGTAATTAGAAAAGAGCATTAAGTATTCCATGCTGGGGTTGGGGCACTCTATATAATAATCTGATGAAACTAACAAAGAAAGGTGGATTTGAAAAGTCCCTTGATCAGAATTGCAAAGCTGGAAAGCATAAGCCATATAAAGGCTGGAGACAGGATGTATATGGCTGCAAACCAATTGCTGACAAAGCAAGAAAAGAAATGGGATCTGAGGAGTTGAAGAGAGAAGACAAATATTCATGATGAAAGGTCAAAGCAAGGAGACTATGAGCAAGAGGGCAGACCAGACCAGCACATAGAAGAACAATCTAGATAAGCTTCCTTCATGCCAGTATTACTTCTTTTTTTTTTTTTTTTTTTAACGAGAGACTTTTATTTGAACCCTAGTGTGACATTTCTTTCTACTCAATTATATATGTCAATTATGTCAATGGCATCATGTCCAAACTATTTTATTTTATTTTATTCCCTTTTTCAGGTCATCTTATCTATTTGATTACTGAGCAAATTCTCAGCCTAGGTCAACTTTGATGAGTACAAGTATTTTGTGGGTACAAGCATTTCGAAATCCTTTGACTATTTGTTGAGGTCTATCCACAAAATTTTTCCCCAGATGTCTTTTTCAACAATGTGCTTTTTTCATTTTATTTAAATTGTTCTTTTGTTTTTATTAGATGTTTTCTTCATTTACCTTTCAAATGCTATCCCCTTTCCTAGTTTCCTCTCCAAAAATCCCCTATACCCTCCCCCCTCCCCCTGTTCCCCAACCCACCCACTCTTGCTTCCTGGCCCAGGCATTCCCCTATACTGGGGCATAGAATCTTACCAAGACCAAGGGCTTCTCCTCCCGTTGATGGCTGACTAGGCCATCCTCTGCTACATATGCAGCTAGAGACAGGAGTCTCACCATGTGTTTTCTTTGATTGATGTATTAGTCCCAAGGTACAGGTTAGTTCATATTGTTGTTCCTCCGATATGGCTGCAGACCCCTTCAGCTCCTTGGGTACTTTCTCTAGCTCCTTCCACATCCCATGTGAAACAGTATTACTTCTTAAAAGGTAAAGTTTATTTACTTTCGACTCGTTGAGTTCTTATTTTCAGAAGCAATTCTTGAAGATATAAAGAAACACAGAAAACAAAGAGCTTTGATAGTGTTCATAAACAGGACCTGTTTGTAGCCCGCCAAGTTAAGTTCTCTGAAGACAGGAGCATTTATATCTTGCTTATCAAAGTTCCCCTTTCTTGGTAAGTAGAAAGTATAAAAACAACAAATGCTCGCTAAAGATGATGAAATTAGATTGTTTAGTGTATTTCTTCATGATGTTTTCCAAACCTATTTACCTTGGAATTGACAACTCCTGTTTCCCTATGAAGGCAAGATCATGATTCTTAGCTTATCTATTTTCATCATAACACATGCCAATTAGGGTGGCCTCTCCATGCATTGAGAAAGCTATAACAACAGTAGTTTGATGGACATTTGTGGCAATTCTAGTTTTAAATTGTTGTACTAATTTTTTATACTCCATATTTTATTCCCCACCACCTGTCTACCCTGACTGTTCCACATCCCATATCTCCTCCCCACCCCTCTGTCTCCATGTGGATATCCCCACCTCTGACTTTAAACTCCCTGGGGCCTCCAATCTCTTGAGGCTTAGGTGCATCATCTGTGAATGAACACAGACCCAGCAGTCCTCTACTGTATGTGTGTTGGGAACCTCATATCAACTGCTGTATGCTGCCTTTTTGGTGGTCCAGTGTTTGAGAGATCTCAGAGGTCCATTAATTGAGACTTCTGGTCCTCCTACATAGTCACGCTCCTTCTCAGCTTCTTTCAGCCTTTCGTAATTAAACCACAGGGGTCAGCTGCTTCTGTGCATTGGTTGCGTGCGTCTGCATCTGGGTCTATAAGTTCCCTCTTCCTACTGTAGGACATTTCATCTAAAGTCCTTCCCTTTGAGTCCTGAGAGTCTCTCACCTCCCAGGTCTCTGGTGCATTCTAGAGGGTCCCCCAACCTCCTATCTCCTGAGGTTGCCTGTTTCCATTCTTTCTGCTGGCTCTCAGGGCTTCAGTCCTTTTCCCTCACCCAATATCAGATCAGGTTCCCATCTTCCCCTCCCCCCACCACCCTGTACACTTTCCCTCCCAGGTCCCTCCCTCCTTCCCTAGTTTAAGATTTTTAAGGTTTATTTTTATTTCTCTGTGTGTTTGTGTGTTTGTGTGTGTGTGTGTGTGTGTGTGTGTACCATATATGTGCAAATGACCACAGAGGTCAAAGGAACATATCAAATCCTCTAGTTCTGGAGCTTACAGGCAATGGTGAGTTCCCCTATGGGGCTGTTGGGAACCAAACTCAAGTCCTCAGGAAGGGCAAAAGTGCTATTGGCTACTGTGTCATCTACCTCTCCAGCCCAAGCACTTCAAGCTTTATCGTCTGTTCTGATGCATAGCTAACTTTCTTTTAATGACAAACCATCACTTAAGTTTCCATCCAGTTTTCTTCCTCTCTTGTCAACTGTGACTTATTCCATGTAACAATTGTCAGAACTATTTGATACAGCGTAGCATAGCGCACCTTTATTATATCTTAATGTATGCTGAAGTTTATACTTAAAGAGAAGTGACTTCATCCCCTGAAATTAACAGGGAAATCCTGCTTTTCAGATAAGTTCAGATAGCCTGACAAACATACACATTCACAGCTGAAAACTGGTAGAGAGCCACAAAATGTCAGTCTGCGAATCAAATCCTTGGAGTGACAATCTACCCAGATACTCAGACAGGTAGAATCCCCATGATGGCTTGAGGCAAGTGCTGATCATGAAAAGCTGCAGGTGTTTCTCATGAGACTAAACACAAGAAAGGAATAAGAAAGGCTATTCCCTGAGGGAGGGAACTGTGTGCCTCAAACATGAATGAAGAGCAGTTGGATACTAAATTAAGCATTTTCGGTTCCAACACAACTTGCTTTGTTTTTGTTTTTGAAATTTTGTCTCCTGTAATCAGAGTCCAAAGTTCAGAGCAGAGCTGAGAAACTTCTTGAGAAAAGTCTCTTGGAGGTATTTCTAACGTGAAAAGATTAGAAAATGTCTCTGAAAATTACACCCTTTCAGGATGAAGCCACTACGGAACTCTAGGTTATGTGGTGGAACTAAAAGAATGCAGAAGCTTGGATTCCACCCACTGTTTTTCCTAAGAAGAGAATTTCACTTCATGTAACTCAGGTTAGATTTGACAATAATACCCTGCCATGGGGTTCTGGCTTTGTTTGAAACATTTTGCCATTTTAAAATGTTTATAAATTCTATGAAAGGATTAACATTCTAAATAGATATGGAAATAGATTTATCTATCCTTTGAACATTTTATGAAGTAAGTGGTCAGTAGAATTACCTCAATAATTCTTTTGGAATAACTAAATAATGAGAAATTAAGTTGAAGATGGTTGATACTGTTACTATTATTTTCTTTTGTTTTCAACCAAAACATTACAGAATTAATTCACAATCATTATATTTTAGAACTGGAAGAAAATGGTAAATTAAAATAAAATGGATGGAATACCATCACCTAAGGAACAACACCATTATGGTCTCCCTTCCTTCACTTGAATAAACATAGGCACACACAACATAAACTTTTTCAATCAAAACTAAAATGTATATATTGCATACTTTTCTGCAATTTGAATAGTTTTAGCAAAATGCAAAAATGTCTTGTGACAGCCCTTCCATGACAAGACCAAATATGGATTAGTACTGTGTTATTCTCTAACGTGGATGTGGTACACTTTAGTAGATAACATGTACAGTGTTGCAGACATTGCAAAAAAAAAAAAAACAGTGAAAATGTCATTATTTATCCTTTATGTACCTGTACAATTATTTCTTTCTTAGGAGTATTGACTTGCATGGTTTAGAGCTTTTTGTTATCGCCACCAAACTGCATTCATAAGGATATACCCAGCCATACCTCTACCAAAAGTGTACACGAACATTATTTATTTCACATTCACATCCACACAGATTCCTTTATTTGTTTTTTTTTTCAGTCTGATAGCTACAGAACAGTATGTCAATTGCAATTAGTGACAATTATGATATGTATGTTTTTGTAACAATTCTGAATCAACCATTAAAAGAAGAAAGCAAATAACTTAATAATGGACATAACATAAAAAGGCAAATATAACCACGTATTAGTGAGTACATAGCATGCATTTTCTTTTGGGTCTAAGTTACCTCACTCAGGATGATATTCTCTAGTTCTGTCGTTTTGCCTGCAAAACTCAGGATGTCCTCGTTCTTAATAACTGAGTAGTATTTCATTGTGTAAATGAACCTCATTTTCTATATCCATTCTTCTATTGTGGAATATCAAGGTTGTTTCCAGCTTCTGTCTATCACGAACAAGGCTGCTATGAACACAGTGGAACACTTGCCCCTATGGCACGGTGGGGCATCTTTGGGAATATTTCCAAGAGTGGTATAGCTAGGTCTTCAAGTAGATCTATTTCCAATTTTCTGAAGAACCTCCAGATTGATTTTCAGAGTGGTTCTACCAGTTTGCAATCCCACCAGCAATGGAGGAGTGTTCCTCTTTGTCCATATCCTCTCCAACATGTGTCGTCACCTGAGGTTTTGATCTTAGTCATTCTTATTGGTATAAGGTAGAATCTCAGGGTTGTTTTTATTTGCATTTCTCTGATCACTAGGGACTTTGAACATTTCTTCAGGTGCTTCCCAGCCATTACCGATCCCTCAGTTATGAGTTCTCGGTTTAGTTCTATAACCCATTTTTTGGTTATTAACTTCTTGAGTTCTTTATATATTTTGGATATTAGCCCTCTATCAGATGTAGGGTTAGTGAAGTTTTTTTTTTCCCAATCTGTAGGTTGCCAATTTGTTTTATTGACTATGTCCCTTGCCTTACAGAAGCTTTCCAGTTTCATGAGGTCACATTTATCAATTCTTGATCTTAGAGCATGAGCCATTGGAGTTCTGTTTAAGAAATTTCCCCCTGTGCCAATGAGTTTATTCTAATAAAAGAATGAAATCCATCAAAGAACTGAGATTAGTAAATCAGTATAATAATGATAGATTTTGACTTATCAATAACAATGATTAAATGTAAATGATTCAAATTCTTTGATGAAAGGAAAGCAATTGCTAGATTGCATGTATTCTTTATCAGAAGGACAACTCTCACCATCTACAGTGGCTACGTAAAGTATGTTCTCTGCTTCAGTTGGCAGCAGTTTGAATCATTAACAAAATACCTTCTGAAAATTTCTCCAAAAAGTTGAAAAATAAACAAGAAACTTCTAAATAAACTATGCAATAAGTCATAAATTAGACAAGATTACAAGGCAATTTCAAATGCTTGAATAGAATGAAAATGCACATCAAGCTGGGCTTATGCTAACACAATGCTTAGAGAAAAATTTCTAGCAGAAAATATTTAGATAAAACAAAGAGATGACAAGCAAGATGGGTAGATGACACCCAAAAATAAACAGAAGGAACTAGTACACCAAGCTTGGCGTGGTGGCTCATACTTTTAATTTCAACATTTTAAGAGGCCGATGCAGATGGACTGCCATTAGTTTGAGTTCAGACTCCTCTATACAGTGAGTTCCATACAGGATAGCCTGGGCTAAGATATATGTATAGCATATATATGCATTTGGAGTAAAGATAAGGAAGAAGTATATTAGATAAATATTGCAATATTATGAAAAACTTTCTGCCAGGAAATACAATAATTTACATGAAATGGGTAATATTTTTGAAAGCTATATAAACCATAAAACTTTAATAAAATACTGACTAATTCTATAATATATTAATTGAAATTGAAAGCTTCCCATATAATTCCAACCTAGGTGACTTCATGACATAAAGAATGAATAATCTCTTGGGTTTATTACAGAAGCCCAAGATATTTTTACATTCAGACAATTTTACAATTGTCATAATTAATCAAATTAATAAACTAAAAAGAATCATAAAACAAGAGCCTAAAATAAAGCTTGGCATGCAATTGGGAAGGTGTACCATTTACTTGTGATGTCAAATACTCATGAAAGCAGGTAAAGAAGATATTGTCCATTTGATAAAAGCACAAACACAAAACTATTGCTAACCTGCTGGGAATGCATGCCCAAGATCTGCAGAGATTAAGCTAGCTAAACTCCCATCATGGAGCTACTGGTTGCTGAGGGAAAGACAGTACATTTTCCTGGGCCTTGAGAGGCTACCCACTGTATCTATGACATATGGACAGCACCAAGAGGACTCGGTGGGTCTAAGAACAGAGTCCACAGGGTTGAGAAGAAAGGCATCAGGGAGGATGTGTGAGAAATTGGAAGGAAGGAACTGGGGAAGTGGATTTGATCAAAGCAGGTTGTAGACATAAATAAAATGCTCAAAAAGTTTTTAAAGTTGCCACCAAAGTAACCCTACCATCATTGTTGTATTTATGCTGAAAAGCTCATGTTCTTGGGAAGGAGTTAAAGTGTCCGATCCTATAACTTCTCATCAATGTGGGCTTGGGGATCCTAACAGTGTAACAAGGAATCAACAAATTAAAACATTCTCACAGATTAAAAAGAAATAAGTGACATTGTGACTGTTCATGGTCAACATTGCCATATATGTAGATAACTCTAACAAATATTCTAAGAGAATTTAGGATATTAATTTAGATATTTAGGATGCAAAGTCTATAGGAAAAAAACAAAAACATGGTTCTGTAAACCTCCAGATTAAACCTAATTCTACTAAATATTTTTGTAGGCTTTTTTTTTTTTACAAAAACTATCCAGTTGATTCAAACAATTATGTAGGAGTGCAAAGATAATAGAATATTTGGATCAGAAAGCACTACTGAAAAACCTACACAAAAGAAAACCACAGCAAGGACTGGAGAGATATCTCAGCTGCAAAATACCCATCACACAAATAGGAGGGCGTGAGTCTGGATCCACAGAATCAAAGTAAATGCTTGGCAAAATTGAGTGTTCTGTAACCCTAGCACTGTTGATATTACAGACAGGAGGATTCCTGGAACTCACTGGTCAACCAGTCTAGATAGTCATTAAATTCTGGGTGCAATGAAAGACACTGTCTCAAAGGATAAGATAAAGAGCAATATGGTAAGATGGCCAACATCGACCTCTGGCTTCCACAGGCATGCACATAATATGCATATGCACTTGTATGCATACACACACAGACACACACACACACACACACACACTACATGCAAAACAGTGAAATCCCACTTGTAAAACAACAGCTAAAACAGAAGAGAAAATGTAAGAACTCCAAGTTGTATACTTTAAGTTGTATACCCTCACAGCCTGATGGAAAGTTTCTCTTTGGAATACAGTGTGTCAATGTCTTAAGAGCATTAAATGTATGCCTTCAGTGTAAGCTTTCATTCCACTAATCCAAAAAACTAAAATATATTACCACATAAAGATATGTACCCTAATGTTCAGCCTAGAGTTATTCAACTCTCTCTCTCAAAACAAAACAAAACAAAACAAAAACCCAAAATCCTGACCTTCCAAATGTCCCTCATTATATAGTAAACAAACTATGGTACAACCATAAAAATCAAACTGAGAAAGAATAAACTATCCTACACACAACAAGGACGAATCTTAGATAATTATGCTGAGTGACACAGTGAGACAATAAACATGTGCATACTCTGAGACTTATTTATGTAAGTCCCAGAAAATGCTACCTAATTTATAGTGACAGAAAGCACACCACTAATTGCCTGGAGAGGAGTAGAGAGGTAGATCCATTACAAAGGGGCACAAGAAGCCTCAAGGGTGATGGATATGTTCATTATCTTGATATGGCAATGGCTTCCCAGGTATGACAGGTATGTCAAAACTCATCAAGTTGTATACTTTAAATATATGCACTTTATTTTGCATCAATCACACCTTAATGAAGCTGCAAAAATAAGGATAAAAGTGCCCACTTCTGTGCACATACACGTCAGGGTACGTGCACATGATCAGTTTTTAGTTTTTGCCAACTCCAGCACTATAAGATTACACCTCATTTTTAAACTCCTCAGATAGAAATCACAATTACTCCCTATTTGGCATTCCACTAACACTATTTTCTTACTCCATACTACTCCTCAGAAACGCATTGACCTATAGTCGCTAACGTTTAGAAAATACCTACCTGAGATGATAAAGAGTGGTCTAGCCATGTGAGGCTTCCCTAATTTTGACTTCATGTTTCATTAACTTATTAAACTCCCTTATCTTATAAATTCAGTTAATTTACTCAGATCCTATAACGATGCTTAAAGTGTTTCATGTATGTGCATGTTTAAGAGGTCACATCTAGCCTTACATGTTTTAGAAGACCCATCAAAACTTTCTCTCTCTCTCTCTCTCTCTCTCTCTCTCTCTCTCTCTCTCTCTCTCTCTCTCTC
>NC_034596.1:47991708-48012566 GCF_900095145.1 Mus pahari
ACACACACACACACACACACACACACACACACACACACACACTGGAAATGTCCAAAGTAAGTTAATTGGAGTTGCCCAGACATTAAGTATGTGGCTGTCTTGAAGATTCTCATGTAAGGTAACAATAATTATCAGAGCCTGAAAGGAATACGTCTCTTCACTGTCAAACTTTTTGCTGTGCCTTCTTAACAAGTTAATGACTAATCAGAACACCTGGATCTTGATATAATATTTTCCAGGTAATGGTGAAAAATAATGAGATGAATAAGCAGCATATAAGTAAAGAAGCCCAGATATAAGCATATACATATGACAGTTGAAACTTAGCTCCTATGTATGCTTTTAGAAACTTAGCTCCTATATATGCTTTTATATATGCTCATGCTAAGTTTAATACCTCTGACTAAACTGTCAGTATAGACTAATGAAGGCGAAGGTAGAAAAGGCTGAGAAGTTAGTGTAGTCAAAAATTTGCTTCTACAATTTTACTATTACCCTTATGAGTGGTACATGATGTCTCAGGTGGGAATCCCACCCTTCCTTACTTAGAGACGTTGAGTTTATGTTTCTAATAGTATACCCTATGTCCATAGGCATTTTGTTAAGGAACTTATTTCAAAGAACATGTAATAACTCTCAAGTGAAAATCACCAGCATAAAAGTATTCTGAGGTACCTACTCCAGAACGACTAGCTTGGGTAATCATCTACACCCATGGCAAACATCATGACAGCGGGAGTTACTTTGTGAGGAGGGGGCAATATAATAAGAAGTCCATCTTTGGTAATGACTCACATTAGCTGTTTACACTTTTTCAGGCAATGGGAGTGGCTGTTCACAGCACACCAGCTCCCTTGCTTGAAGTTTAGAGTGCCCTTTGAAGATCTCTGAGGTCTTTTTTAACCTTTTTAATCTCGAGGCTTCAATCCTGTCTTTTGAAGGGTTTGGCTTCCTGAATAAATCCAGAGGAGCAGAGCCATGAATTTACCCAAACAAGCACATTTCCCTAAAGGAAGGCTTAACAGACTCCCACCACCACCACCATCAGCAGCAACAACAACCACAGCAAATGTTGATGGCTGGGGTGGGGAGGGAGCTATGGGGTGGAGCACTTGCTTATTTGCATAATGTCCTAAATTCAATCTCCAGCCACTCAAAAGAAAATAAAAAGTATTGTGGGCTTTTGGCTTTTTGGCTGTACCTAACCCATTATTTCTCACAGAGCTTCCATAATCATCTTGCCCTAAATTGATTCTTACTCAACAATTACTAAAAACCAGGATCTCTGTCTTGCAGAATGTGGTACTGTGGTGATGGATTTCTTCTATTGCTCCATTATTAAAAGAAGGCAACTGTATGAGAAGACAGTATATGTGAGAGTGATAATAATAATCAAATTTACACTGGAGGAGCAGAGGTACAGCTCTTCCTCTAAGTTCCTTACTCCCGTCCGTACCCAATCTGAACATAAGAATTCTCAACCTATGGGTCATGACCCCTTTGGGGGTGACATATCAGATAGCCTGCATATCATATATGTACATTTTAATTCACAACAGAAGCAAAATTATAGTTTTGAAATAGCAATGAAATATTTTTTTATAGCTGGAGGTCCCCACAATATGAGGGACTGTATTAAAGGGTCACAGCATTAGGAAGGTTAAAATCCTCTGATCTAGATCCACAGCCTTTTTTAAAAACTGGTAATTTACTAATTTCAAATAAATTCAGGGCATCTGAATTGATACGGCTTATAAACTTCTCAACCACCTAAATCGAGATGTGGGCAAAATATATCTATCCACTGTGTTCATCTACTAGAGATAACATATACTGTCATTTTTAAAGATGCCTCAAAAATGTCCTCATGAAGGACAACCACCAGCTCTTTGAGACTGTATCTCTCTGCAAAACTTAGCTTTTTATTTTGTTTTTATTGGATATTTTGTGTATTTCCATTTCAAATGCTATCCCCTTTCCCAGTTTTCCCTCCAGAAACCCCCATCCCATTCCCCCTTCCCCTGCTTCTATAAGGGTGCTTCCCTACCCATGCACTCACTCCCACATCCCACCCTAGCATTCCCCTATACTGGGACATCAAGCCTTCACAGGACCAAGGGGCTCCTCCTCCCATTGATGCCCAACAAGGCCATCCTCTGCTACATATGCAGCTGGAGACGTGAATCCCTCCATGTGTACACTTTGGTTGATGGTTTAGACCCTGGGAGCTCTGGTTGGTTGATATTGTTCTTCTTCCTATGGAGTTAGTTGCAAACCCCTTCAGCTCCTTCAGTCCATTCTCTAACTCCTCCATTGGAGACCCCGTGCTCAGTCCAATGGATGGCTTCAAGCATCTACCTCTGTATTTGTCAGGCACTGGCAGAGCCTCTCAGGAGACAGCTATATTAGGCTCCTGTCAGCATGCAATTCTTGGCATCCACAATAGTGTCTGTGTTTGATGACTGTATATGTTTGGATCCCCAAGTGGGGCAGTCTCTGGATGGCCTTTCCTTCACTCTCTGCTCTACACTTTGTTTTTGTATTTGCTCCCATGAGTATTTTGTTCCCTCTTCTAAGAAGGACCAAACCACCCACACTCTGGTCTTCCTTCTTCTTGAGCTTCATATGGTCTGTGAATTATATCTTGGGTATTCTGAGCTTTTGGGCTAATATCCACTTACCAGTGAGTGCATAGCATGTGTGTTCTTTTGTGACTGGCTTACCTCACTCAGGATGATATTTTCTAGTTCCATCCTTTTGCCTAAGAATTTCATGTATTCATTGTTTTTAACAGCTGAGTAATGCTCTATTGTGTAAATGTACCACATTTTCTATATCCACTCCTCTGTTGAAGGACATCTGGGTTCATAAAACCAGATATGCTGAAACTAATTGAAGAGAAAGTAGGGAAGAGCCTTGAGCACATGTGCACAGGAGGAAATTTCCTGAAGAGAACACCAATAGCTTATTCTCTAAAATCAAGAATCGACAAATAGAACCTCATAAAATTGCAAAGCTTCTGTAAGGCAAAGGACACTATCAATAGGACAAATGACAACCCACAGATTGGGAAAAGATCTTTACCAATCCTACATCTGATAGAAGGCTAATATCCAATATATACAAAGAACCCAAGAAGTTAAGACTCCAGAGAATCAAAAGATACTATTAAAAATGGGGTACAGAGATAAAGAATTCTCCACTGAGGAATACCAAATGGCTGAGAAGCACCTAAAGAAATGTTCAGCATCCTTAGTCATCAATCAGGGAAATGCAAATCAAAACAACCCTGAGATTCCAACTCACACTAGTCAGAATGGTTAAGATAAAAAACTCAGGTGACAACAGATACTGGTGAGGATGTGGAGAAAGAGGAACACTCCTCCACTGTTGGTGGGACTGCAAGCTGGTACAACCACTCTGGAAATCAGTCTGGCAGCAGTTTCTCAGAAAATTGGACATAGTACTACCTGAGGACCCAGCTATACCACTCCTGGGCATATACCCAAAAGATGGCCCGACATATAACAAAGACACATGTTCCACTATGTTCATAGCAGCCTTATTTATAATAGCCAGTAGCTGGAAAAATTTAGATTTCATACAACTGAAAATTCTGCCTTTAAAACAGTATTCACAGACAACCCAAGTGATTTTTTTTATTGTCTTTAATCGTTTTATACATTCCAGAATCATTATCCCCCTCTAATTCTGCCCTCCAACAGTTCCTCATCCCATTCCTTCTTCCCCCCTCCCAGACCCCGCCCCCCCACACACACACATACCTTGCCAGGCCTTCCTGCTCCCTGGGGCTTCAAGTCTCTAAAGGGTTAGGTGAATCTTCTCTCACTGAGGCCAGATCAGGCAATCCTCTGCTGTGTATGTATCAGGGGCCTCATATCGACTAGAGTATGCTGCCTGGTTGCTGGCTCAGTGTCTGGGAGATCTTGGGGGTCTAGGTTGAGACTGCTGGTCTTGATACGAGGTTAGTCTCCTCCTCAGCTTCTTCCAGCCTTTCCCTGATTCAGCCACAGGAGTCCCTGATTTCAGTCCACTGGTTGATTGTAAGTATCTGCATCTGTCTCAGCCAGCTGCTTGTTGGGCCTCTTGGACAGCAGCCATGCTAGGCTCCTGTCTATAAGCACACCACAGCATCAGTAATAGTTTCAGGCCTTGGAACCTCCCTTGAAGATGGATCAGAATTTGGGCCAGACACTGGACCTCCTTTCTCTCCATCTCTTCTCCATTTTTTGTCCCTGCAGTTCTTTTAAACAGATTCAATGCAATTCCCATCAAAATTCTAACACAATTCTTCAAAGACATGGAAAGTACAATTCTGAATTTCCTATGCCAAAACAAAAAAACCCAGGATAGTGAAAGCAATTATTAACAATAAAAGAATGGCTGGGGGAGGGGCTGGAGAGATGGCTCAGTGGTTAGGAGCACTGACTGTTCTTCCAGAGGTCCTGAGTTCAATTCTCAGCAACCACATGGTGGCTCACAACCATCTGTTATGAGATCTGATGCCCTCTTTTGGTGTATCTGAAGACAGCGACAGTGTACTCAAATAAAATTAAATAAATAAATAAATAAAAAAGAATGGCTGGGGGGAATCACCAACCCTGATCTCAAGCTGTACTACAGAGCAATAGTGATAAAAACTGCATGGTATTGGTACAGAGACAGACAAGTTGATCAATGAAACAGAACTGAAGACCCAGAAATAAAACCACACACTTATAGACACTTGATCTTTGACAAATAAGTCAAAAACATACAATGGAAAGAAGAAAGCATCTTCAATAAATGGTGCTGGTATAACTGTCAGTTGATATGTAGAAAAATGAAAATACATCCATATTTGTCACCTTGTCACAAAGCTCAAGTCCAAGTGGATCAAGGACCTCAACATAAAATGAGATACACTGAATTCAGTAGAAGAGAAAGTGGGAAAGAGCCTTGAACTCATGGGCATGGGGCCGGGGGGGGGGGGGCAGGAGGTAGATTTCCTAAACAGAACTCCAGTGGCTCAAGCTCTAAGGTCAAGAATTAGTAAATGGGACCTCATGAAATTGGAAAGGTTCTGTAAGGCAAAGGACATAGTCAAGAGGACAAACCAGCAACTTATAGATTTGAAAAAAAATCTTCACTATCTCTACATCCAATAGAGGGCTAATATCCAAAATATATAAAGAACTCAAGAAGCTAACCTTCAAAAAAAACAAACAACCCAATCAAAAAATAGGGTATAGAACTAAACAAAGAATTCACAACAGAGGAATTTTGAATGGCTGACAAGCACTTAAAGAAATGTTGAAAGTCCTTAGTGATCAGGGAAATGCAAATCAAAACAACCCTGAGATTCCACCTTACACCAATCAGAATAACTAAGAGAGATTTTTATTCTCTCTGCTTCTTCTTCATAATGTCCACTGTGTGCCTTTGACTGGGTTTCTCTACACAACTGTCATTCTAGCTGCTGCAGTAATCAGTGGGCTTAGCATGCCAAGTAGCAACATTTAACTGGAGACAAGCTATTTGTACCAATATTAGAATAAAAATAAATTAGACAAGAAGTCACAAAAAAATAATGTTTTTGAAGACAAATGACAGAGGAATATTTCTTTTGAGCATATAAGCTGATCATTCAATGGTATTCAGTTCATAATTCCTTAAGAAGCATGGTCATCTCAGATTGTTTGTGTCTTTGTTTGTTTTGTTGTCACTGTGGTTGTTGTTGTTACACAGAGTATTTTTCTGAGGCGATATCTCCTCCCAATCTACAACCATCTGGTGCACCTTGCTTTCCTACAGGTAGAGAAAGCCTCCTGTTTGGAGACTTCTAAGAATGGAGAACCTCTCCTCTACAGAGCAAGCCTGCCCTGTGCCTTGGCTAGCCCAAGCTCTGCTTCTAGAAGCCTTAGCCATCTTGCTTTACCACAACAAGAAGGAAAGGCTGCTCCAAACTAGAGTGGGAAGAGAAAGAGCGAAGCACACAGAGAAAACAGGCCGAGAAAACCTGAAGCATGCTCACACTTGTGCCGCTCTCCGCCAAAGCTGTGGGTGTTGATAGCATTATTGTTTAATCTCTCTGAAGAATATGTGGGAGCGGAAAGCACAACATCCCCAAGTTGTTACTTTGTCACAACTTTACAGAATACATAAGCACTTCAGTAAATACACAGATTTTTTTTTGCAAACTGTAAATCATCTGTGAGCCACCACTGTTCGACTAATTACAGCAAGAAGCTGTGCTCATTAGCTGTTCTCATCTGGCTCACTGCACGACCTAAATAGTCCGTAAATGAGCCGGCAATTATTGCTGTATTACCACTACCAGCTCTGCTCACATCAAAATATCTCCACCAAATGTTACGCCTGTTGGTATTATCAGGTTAGAAATTTCATAAACATATTGAAGCAGTTAATTGGGAGATTATTAAAAAAAATGTGAAAATAGAATCATCCATGAAAGAAGATTTCATCAAAGCCCAGATAGGCGGCTCCACCTATAGACAAGAGGCTCAGAATGCTAGTGCTAGAAACGCTATGTAGGCTGTCTCTAACCTCCAAGAAATGAGGACAGCAATAGACATCTACCCACCTCCAAGAACAGGAAGGCAAAGCTTTCATTCTAATACCTAGAGACTGTCTTGATGCCATCAAATTTAAACAGACGCATGTACTAAGAGGCCTGGGTCACAAAAGAGTGTAGAAAGCTGTTACATCAGGCACTTACATTTTCAAATCCATCCTCAAGCATACATACATCAAAGGAGATAAGAATTTGTTATTTGTTGATACAATTTACTTTAAGGAATGTTTTCAAACATATTAAAGTGGAAAGAAATGAAGTAAAATAGTTTGAAGTGTGATTTTTCCCAACATACTCAATACTTCTGAAACATCTATTTATAATATCTAATGAATAGCTAATTAGATGCATTCTTGTTTATTCATTAGAATGTCCTCTTAGAGCTTCATTTCAGTTTTGTGGATATTCTGAAGTAATATATTAAAAATTGCCATAATTCATATTTTTCAAATTTATCCAACTTTAATTAACCCAATTTAATGAATTCCTTTTGTGAACATTTTCTGCACAAAAATAGGGGCCCTCAATATTGGGACACTTTATCTTGTTTTTCATCATTACCATGATTATGTATTATGATCTTAAAAAAAGAAAATACAGAAGAAATAAAAGAAATGCTGAGAGTTAGTGAGTGCTGCGATTCTATTGGCATCCGCTGCCTTATCAGAGAAAAATAACAGTTTAATAAATAAGCATTTTACTTGATTCTTGTACTCGTTGCATTTATGCCAAACAGACTGAATTGAGTCAAATGTTGTAATTTACCTGGGTCTACACTGACTCAGACAGACTTCAACAGGATGTAGAATGGAATCAGTCACTGGTCGCTACTCCAGTGTTAACCATGGCAATGACAAGTAATTCTTTTTAAAACAGCCAATTGATATCAGTAGACAAATGAATATGCTCAACCCTTGTCAACTGCTAACTTAACAGGGACTCCTTATACTGATCAGTGACTGTATTTCGATGGCTGCTGTGATCTTCTGTAATATGTGGTCATGGCATTCTTCACAGTGTGTGTGCTAACTTATAATGTTCAGAGAATATTATTCTTCCTGACTGCAAAATTTATCGACGCTATTGTTATATTCTGTGTGAGAGAGTTATTTCCTCATTTTCTTTCTTCTTTGAAATTCTTGGAAAGACAGCTAACTTCCCTTGCCCGCCTTTCTCCTCTAGTGATCTTCCCATTGACCAGTTTTGTGGCAGCTTGACACAAGCTAGATTTATCTGAGAGCCAGGAACTACAACTGAGAAAATGTCTCCATAGGATTGTCTTATAGACAACCTGTGAGGGCATTATCTTAACTATGGATGGATGTGGGAAAGACCAGCCCATTGTGGTGATGCCACCCCCAGGAACGTAGCCCTGGGATACACTTTAGAGCAGACTGAGCAAGTCAGAAGGGAAACGTCACTAAGCAGGTCTTCCATGGTCTCAACATCGGTTTCTGTCCCCAGGTCTCTGCTTGGAGTTTTTTTCCCTAAATTCTCTGAATGCTCAACTGTAAGATAAAGTAAACCCTTTCCTCCACAAGTTGCTTTTGGCCATGGTGGTTTATCAGAGTGACATATAGTGAACATGGACTTGCCTTGATACAGAGAGTGACAGCTACAGAACAATTTCAGCATCACTTGGAAGAGTTCTAGAAAGACAATGTCTATCTATAGCTTTATCCCCAACCTATAGGGCCAGATTCCTCAACTTAATAGCCTGAGAAACACTGGGTTAGGCAAGGGACCATTATGGCCTTTGTGGTTCTTGTCCCTTCATAAAAGAAAAGACACATCAGTGTTCAGCCATGTAGAACTGAAGACCTAATAAAGAAAGCACATGGTCATATAACTTACTATCCAGGTTTTCTGTGAGCTTTACTCAAGGGTCACTCTTTTGTATTCAGGAAAGCAGATTGAATCCTGTGGAAAGCTGATTAGAAAAATAATCCTTTGACTGTTTGCAATGTGATATCATACCCACAGGCATTTGAAGGTGCCTGTTTTGTTACAACTGCTACACTCAATACAATGGAGGAGTCACCTTTGCCACTGTCAAGTGACTTGGCCTTCTATAGCTATAGTTACACTGAAGCTCGTGTGCCAAGTATTCCTTAAATCCTCTGAGCTTTTCAATCACAATTTTATATCTGTGATGCTATTTTAAAATAATATATTCAAGTAGATATGATCTGTTTCAAAAACACACTGAAGAATTTAAAAAGTAGGGCTGTTGATCGGTTAAGGTGAGGTCACCTAAAAGTTGACTTGGAGAATATATTAAATCACCTAATATTTTTCCATCCACTGTTCATGGGATCTATGCATTGAACAGCTCTGCGCATGTTACTCAGTGGTAGAAATACACAAAGGATATTAAAGTTTCACTAGATGGCCTGGGTTAATCAAACAAGTCTCAAATAGGGAGGTAGAGAAATTCTCTGAAGTAACTGTAGAGGGAAGAGGGAGGTCCTTTTCAAGTCTATGAGGAATCAGAACAGTTCCTACAAGGAAAAGACCCAACCTGACATATGTCCTACGTTTTCTAAACAGAGTCTCTGCTTGGGACAACATAATTGAATGTTTGCTCATGGAGCTCAGAGTGCTACTTTGCTCTAGTTTCTTGGCATAAATAAAGAAGGAGAGGGTGCAAACTAAAGTAGCTCATTATTACAGAGCATCAGCATGGTACAATGGAGACATGTACATCAGTTGGTGAAGGGAAGAGTGTCTAGCAAGGAGGAAATCACATTGGTAAGGTCATGTCCACAGACAGGACACTGGAACCCACCCTTCTGAGTGAAGCACTATTCAGAACTCCACGGCACACACACTTACAAAAGACTAGAAAAGATTTTTTAATCCCATAGGGTTGAGAGACAATACCAATCTGATAAGGACTAGATGTTGGAGTTGTTTTCTGTAAAACCCCATTTCCTTTAAGAAAAAGTGCCGGGCGTGGTGGCGCACGCCTGTAATCCCAGCACTCGGGAGGCAGAGGCAGGCAGATTTCTGAGTTCGAGGCCAGCCTGTTCTACAANGTGAGTTCCAGGACAACCAGGGCTATACAGAGAAACCCTGTCTTGAAAAAAAAAAAAAAAAAAAAAAAAAAGGAAAAGAAAAAAGAAAAAGTAAGAAAAGAGGATGTGTAGCTATCAGTTAGTATTTAGACGAATGCCAACTTGTTTGATAGAAATGGTGAGTGACATAAATATGTCTTTGGTAATACATACACACACTTCTTAGTAAAAAATTTCTTTGGGGAGGAAGTGCTAAACTCTGCTCAGCTGGCTTATAAGGCAAAGAAGATTATACCCTCTCCCTTTGGGGTACATATGCTATTTCCAGATATATATATATCTCAGGACAACAGCCCTGTGGAAGCCCTCAGAGTGAAGCTTACCCTTTCTCAGAAACCTTCAGTGCCTCTGGATAGGGGAGCCAAGAGCCAACATTCGCGGACAGCTTCAGTATGCACAGTGTGGTGGTTTCTCTTAGCTTCCTCTCCGTTCCATTCCTGAAGCAGTAGGAAGAAGATTGGAAGATTGCACACGGGACACTTTCTGTGCTTTCTGAACCCCAAGCCACTGAGAACACTAAGGGGTGGGCAGAGGAAACCATCAGCACTACATCGTAGGGTTAGATCCGGCAGAGCTGACACCCCTAGGCTTTCGCTGTGAGAGTCTGTCAAACTTGGAACAGAAATCTTCAAACGACAACCTGGCCTTCTCATGGACAGCTTAGTTATAAGAAAAGGGCAAGGAAGAGTCAAAGCTGAGATGCCTCCTTTTTTTCTGTTAAATCACCAATTCAGTCAAAGAAAGAATATGTAACAAGGGGAGATAGGAGCTTTTCATCAATCTGTTCCCTCCATATTAAAGGGAATATGAGAACAGGACATCAAGTTTCTGTCACCTCTCTCAGCTCTTCAGGTCCTGAATCCATCAGGACAACTGTCAAAGTAGTGACAGACTGAAAACAGTTCTATCAGCTAGAGTATAGCATCATACACTTTTCATACTAGCACTCAAGAGGCTTAGACAGTTGCATTATAAGTTTGAGGTTAACCTGATATACATATAAACATATTATCTCCAGGAAAAAAATGGATAGATAGCTCCCAAAAGGAGATCTATAGCATACTATGAGGATACAGCAACCAGAATTTTTAAAAGTCACGATCCAACATCAACCACTGTCCCGTTTAGGATTTTCGTAAGTTAGTTGAGTGCAAGTTGTACCTCCAGAATGCTATGCAATATATTAGAGAACTTGCAACAGATTCAACCCTCTCAAACTGCTTGTGTTACGCTTTTTGTCACTGTGGCTTGTACTTACAACAAACAATTTTAAAGAGGAAGGATTTCTTTTTACCCAGGGCTGACTGAATCCATTTCATTTAGACCTAAAGCAAAACTAAAGTTTCATGAATGCTGACATAGCAGAATAAATGTTTGTCTCACGGCATCAAGAGAAGGAGGTCCGGACAAGATAACGCTCCAAGGGCATGCCTCTCATGACCCATCTCTCAATACCAGCATTAGAGTATGAAGCCATCAGGGGATTAATCCACTGGATAGATAAGAGCTATCAAGAACCAATCATTTTCCCTGTTGACAACCAACACAGCAATATATGAAGGTGTGAGGGACATTTCACATCCAAGCCAGAACACTGTTATCTAATAATTAACTTTCATAGCTATTCTATTTCTAATTCTAGATGACTAAGCTAACTACCAGAGGTCCTACAGTGAGATCAAACACACTTCATTAACAAAATGGCAGTTGAGTTTCCTCAGATTTGAGTATTGATACTTTACAATTATTCATTTCTCAAAACACCACAAAATAGAATTTCTATATGGCATACTTTTAAACTATCTCAAGTTAATTATAACAAATTTGAAGTAGAACAGAAAAATCTTTCCAATAAATGCTAAATTACAAAATATTTTAGAAAAATTGAGCTCAGTTATCGCTTTCTGATCATCTCTACCATAGCTTCTTCATTAGAACATTTTTGGGATGCTTGAGAAGGTTCTCTTTGTAGGTGTGTCAGACTGTCTTCTATAGCTGTGACCTAGTTAGTCCCTATGATCTGAAATTATCTATTCCCAGCTCTCTGATTGTGGGACAAAAATGGGGCCCAGCATCGGCTCTGGGCTAGGGCCACTGGGTGAGGCAGGACAATGGAAGTTTGACTGCTCATACCCCACTGCAGTCTGGGGTCCCCGTGGACCTGCCAGAGTAGGGGTCTGATTCTCAGGCAACAACACAGACGCCCCTGTGTACCGTGGAAGAACTGAGAACAGAGTGGGGACGCTCAGTTGGACTCTGGCCCTGGGCCAAAGAGAAAAGGGCAAAGAGGGAGAGCTCTGGTTGGTTCCCACGGGGACAAGAGTTGAGCTGAGGGGACAAGAGTTGAGCTGCTTGTTCAGAAGGCCACTTGGGCTGTTGGCAGCCAATGCTGGTGTGCAGGAAGGCCTCCAGGTTAGACACGCTGCTCATTAGGGGAAGACCTGCTCCATCGCTCCAGCGCAGTAGCAGTGGTCCTGATGAGAAGCTGTCCATGGTTTTAAGGTGTTTATTGCAGAAAGGCAGAGAGAGGGAGAGAGTAGGGAAGTAGAAACCAGCCATGGCCACGTGGAAAGAGGTGGGAAAGGGAAGACAGAGAGGGGGGGAGCAAGAGGGCAAGAGAGACTTAAGAGAATAAGAGAGCCGGGCGTAGTGGCTCACGCCTTTAATCCCAGCACTCGGGAGGCAGAGGCAGGCGGATTTCTGAGTTCGACACCAGCCTGGTCTACAAAGTGAGTTCCAGGACAGCCAGGGCTATACAGAGAAACATTTTCTCGAAAAACCAAAAGAGAGAAAGAGAGAGAGAGAGAGAGAGAGAGAGAGAGAGAGAGAGAGAATAAGAGAGCGAAAGTAAGAGCAAGAGAATAAGAGGTAAGAGAGCAAGTAGGGGGCAAGCAGCTCCTTTTGTAGTGGGGTGAGGCTACCTCGCTGTTACCAGGTAACTGTGTGGATGGAGTCCAGACAGAATACCAGGAGCTTGGAGCATTGCCTAATGACTGATGGCCACACACCTCTCTGAAGGGAGGCTATGGGAGGCTGTAGCTTTGACAGAGCCAGGGGCCCAGGAACCATGGCTGAACACCTGCTGTCTCTTAGGGTCACTGAGATTCCAGGCTGGTGTTTGACAGGGGACCAGGCTGTCTGTGCACAGCTCACCACCCCACATCTGATGAGCTTCCCTTTCAAAACTCCAAAGAGTTACTAAGGTATCTATTACCGAACAGGCCCCATCCTCAATGAAATTTGGAATAACCTAAGCATTCATCCAGGGAAAAATAAAGGACATGTGTATTTCCAAAAACTACAACAAACAAAACCCTATTATTTTCCTGAATTAAAATTACCTCCAAGAATCACAGCCTCTGTTTTGAAACTGAGCCAAACATGGATACAGTAAGAGAAGTGTGGAGGGAGAGACTGAGTTAACATGCCCATTTCTGTGACTAAGCATGGCAAAGGATGATGGTAGGAACAGAGAAAGGCTACGTTTGGTCTCCTAGACTGTTCATATGAAGGAAAAATAAAGAAGAGGTGGAAGTTTCCCCATAAAAACAATATTAAATATATTTTGACACAAGGCCAGTGTTAGTAACAAAAGGTGTTTGTTTTGTGGTTTCTAGCTGTTAGCAATATTTTTAATCTTGTTTCCAATAAGACGGGAGCTGATTTTAAGGGCACACAGCTTCCTTTCTTGGATGCCTGGTACTTTCAGACTAAAAAAACTAAGAGGAAATGACAGAGAGAAGAAGGACTCTTGAAATCTGAAGACTGACTCTGAGGATGGAAATAGGAACTGACTTGACAGTCAGCCTAACAAATCAGTGAGCGTTAAATTCCATTACAGGCCTTGTCCGAAAGAAAGAACAAAAAAAAGGAAGGAAGAAAAAAAGAAAGAAAGAAAGAAAGAAAGAAAGAAAGAAAGAAAGAAAGAAAGAACAAAAGAAAGAAAGAACAAAAGAAAGAAAGAAAGAACAAAAGAATGAAAGAAAAAAGAAAGAGAGAGAGAGAGAGAGAGAGAGAGAGAGAGAGAGAGAGAGAGAGAGAGAAAGCTAGAAGAGAGCTATAAAGCAAGCCACCCAGCTCTGACCTCTAAGCTCCCTCATAGCACAAGTACAACACAAGCTGCACAGACACACAAACATAAAACTGTCGTCTTCATTTCATTTTTAGCGTCTGAAGCTCCTGTGGAAGAGTTTGAGTGAAGTCTATGGAAACAGAGGTATGACAGGAGGAAGAAGCTGTCATGTGAGTGATGACTTGCAGCTGCCTGTCACATAACCCTTGAGCACATGTAGTTTTGTGTTGCCATGTAGAGTGTTTTATTGAATTTTCTAGAAAGGCTTTAATAAGTCAAACATACACCTCCAAAAGCTGTTAATTAACTTTTGGGGGCCCTTAGGGTGCGAGCCAGTAAATCAACAGGGTTCCTACACAGTACGATCCTGCTGAGAAACAGGAAAATATCTGATGCTTCCAACAGCGATTAACAAATTTAGAGTCATTTACAACTCTCACAAGTGAACTGAAATATCACCCGTCAGTACTATAGCAACTTCTCCTTCTTTTGTATCCAAATACTTTCAGTCTGATTGAACCTACAATATGCATAGGTAGAGGACATCTTTTATCCAAAGGACAGACACTGTTATCTTTCCATTGCCAGGAGAAGTTTCTGAGATTAATGGATAAGGAAATGAACTTCATTTGAGCTTATGGTTTCGATCCTTGGTCACTTGTCTCTGCTGCTTTGGTCCGATAGTGGGACAGTGCATTATGGTAAGACACGCATGCCAGAAAAGACTGTTCATTCCTTGGAAGCTGAAAACAATAGAAAAACAACAGGAGCAGGGTCTCAGTATACCCCACTCATCAAACTTTAACCATACATCACTCTCTGAAGGCTCAACCACCTCTCAGGCTAGACACTAAGACTTTGGCACATGGGTGGGTGGAATGTGACTTCACGGTAGAGTGCTTGCCTCACAGACCTGAAGCCCTGGATTCAGGTTTTTTAAGAACAAACAAACATGACACTTTGGGAAACATTCAACATCTAAACTACAGCAAAGACCAAGTCAACATTTTTCAATCCAGATGTAGAGAAAACTAAAGCTGAAGTTATCCATCAGATTTGCCTAAACACATGGCTATGACTGACCTGTCAAATGTACTTCCCCACTACACAGAAAAATATTAGTGAGAACACACCATCAGAGCCTCTAGACTGTTTGGGTTTTTTGTTTGTTTGTTTGTTTGTTTTAAAAGTAGAGTGGTTTTCCAGAGTGGTTGAACAAGCTTGCAATCCCACTAGCAGCCTTATTTATAATAGCCAGAAGCTGGAAAGAACCCAGATGTCCCTCAATAGAGGAATGGATACAGAAACTGTGGTACATTTACACAATGGAGTACTACTCAGCCATAAAAAACAATGAATTTATGAAATTCTTGGGCAAATGGATGTATTTGGAGGATATCATCCTTAGTGAGGTAACCCAATCACAAAAGAAGTCACTAGATATGTACTCACTGATAAGCGGATATTAGCCCAGAAACTTGGAATACCCAAGACACATTATGGAAAACAGAAGAAAATCAAGAAGGATGAACATTTGTGGATACTTCATTCCTCCTTAGAATGAGGAACATAACCCCCATGAAAAATTATAGGTACAGCGACAAAGTTTGGAGCTGGGATGAAGGGATGGACTATCCAGAGAGGACCCCATTCGGGAGTCCATCCCATCATCGGCCACCAAACCTAGATACTAATGCTCATGCCGGCAAGATACTGCTGAAGGGACCCTGATATTGTGGCCTCTTGTGAGGCTATGCCAGTGCCTGGTAAACACCGAAATGGATGATCACAGCCAGCTACTGGATGGAACACAGGGTCCCCAATGGAGGAACTAGAGAAAGTACCCAAGTACCTGAAGGGGGCTGCAACCCTGTAGGTGGAACAACAACAGGAACTAACCAGTACCCCCTGGGTTTGTGTTTCTAGCTGCATTTGTAGCAGAAGATGACCTAATCGGCCATCAGTGGGAATAGAGGCTCCTTGGTCTTCCAAACTCCATATGACCTAGCACAAGGCAAGGCCTGGGCCAAGTAGTGGGAGTGGGTGGGTAGGGGAACAGAGGTGGGGGGAGGGGTATGGGAAACTTTCGGGATAGCATTTGAAATGTAAATAAAGAAAATAATAATAAAAAAGGAAAAAAAATGTAAAACAGAAAACACCTTCAAAAATTGACATAACAGAGAAAGAAACCCAAATGAGGAGTATTGAAGTGGGTCTTGTTAGGCCTAATACATCTTAATTTCTCTTCATTATATACATATTTTATTGATATTTTCTGAGGTATATGTTTATAAATATGTTGTGTATGCATAGGCATGTGGCTTTATTGTACGTGTGTGGAGATCTGTGTCAATTTTCTGCTAAATGACATAGGTTTCAGAGTTTACCCTCAGGACATTAGGCTCATTCTGAAAGTGCTTTTATTTATTGAAGCATCTCCCTCCAGTGTGAGGACTAATGTTTCTGGGGACTTAAATGTTTTATGTGAAAAACAGACACAATAAACACTACTCTGTGTGAAAAAAAAAAAAAAAGTAGAGTGGTTTATTCTAACAAGGATGAAGTGTGGACCTACACACAGCATTGTGACTACAGAGATGTCAAGGCCACTGTGTGAGTGTCCCAGCTGCAGCATGAGATAGGATGTTTTCATCAGTACCAATCCCTAAGACCTCTGAAGAGGAAGGAAAAACAAAAGTTCAGAGTTGGAGATTTCTAAATTTTGTTAAATTATTAGAACAAAGAATCTATACATCATACATCCCAGTGGTGAGAACTTTTGAAGAATTTTGCTTGGGAACTATTTGGAAATCAAACACAAACCTGTATATGAAACTGGCATGCAGATTTTTCTTTTAGAAATAACATTTAGCTTATGTGTATACTTATCTAGATTCTCCTACTATTCTGAGAAAATTTACAGAGGCCATTTGATCAGGAAAGAGAGAAACAGACTGTGTTACCTAGCAGAAAGCAAAGGATACAGAGAGCAAAGCTTAAGGGAGGATACTGAACCTCTTCATTTTGTTATTGAGTTCTTGTTTGTTTGTTTTGTTCCTTCCCAGATTTTCATATCTGTGAGTTCTTCCCTGGACAAATGTGCAAGGTTTTTCTAAAACGTCCATGTGATTAAAAACTTACCCAAGGTCAGAATTTGGGAGGACGGTTTTTCAAAACTTGGGAATATATGACTTTCTCTTGAATGAGCTTCCACATCGCTGTAGACTAGAGAGTTCTGTGTTGTTAGTAAAAGTAATTTATACATCATCTTTCCCATCTCTCTGGAAACTTTTCTGTAGACCTAGTCTTGTAATATCTGATAAGTTTTCAAATATTCTGGTAGAATCGGATCAATCCTAGACAGTAAGTTTGAGATTTTAAATTTTGAAAATTGTTTTGTTTTTGTTTTTGTTTATTTGGTTTTTTTGGTGTTTTGAGATGGGTTTCCTTGTGAAACCCTGGCTGTTCTGAAACTCACTCTGTAGACGAGGCTAGCCTAGAACTCACAGAGGTCTGCCTGCCTCTGCTTCCTGAGTGCTGGAATAAAGGTATGTGTCACCACCACCTGGTGGTGAATATTTGAATATTTGAACATTTTTTTAAAATACTGTTTCCTTGACCTAATTATGTGTTTTCTTTCTAGATCAACAAGGAATTCAAATCTTTCTATTCAGAAAATTTTTTCTTAGAACATTTTTATTCATTTTTAAATAAGTTTATCCTACCCCTTTTATCAATATTATCTTTCTGGAACTTCTGTTAATTGGAATTCTTTCCCACATGACTACATTTTTCTCCATTGAAGTTATCTTTTAGTTTGTCCACAGTGGGCTGGGGTCTGGTGCATCAGTCAGCAATCAAGAAAATGCCCCACAGACATGACCATACATACATGGAGGCAGTTCTCAATTGAGATTGCTTCTTCCCAGGTGACTCTTGTTGGTGTTGCCTTGACAGAAACTAACCAGCACTTTTGAAACCACTTTTTAGACCTCCAGTTACCTACATAGATAAGCTCATGTAATTTCATGTCACCTAATTTGTGACAATCTCGATGAACAATTGAAAACCAATACATTTTACTACCATACATAATTTTAGTTTAAAGCATTTATCTTATTCCTAAATATTGTCTTTTAGAGAATTCTATGTTTACACAATGAAGTAATGTATTTGTCTTTGATGACATTAAATGTGGAGTATCATATTTTGGGTACCTGTATCAGTTCTAGTTTTTGTTATATTGTTGTTTTGTTTTGTTTTATTTTGTTCTGTTTTCTGAAATCTTTTCAAGTCTGTTCTTCTTGCTTTAGTTTATTAGAACATTTCCACAAAAGCCAAGTGTCTCTGACTGTAATTTAGTTTTTTATATTTTTTTCACTTATTGAAAATGGATTGTTTTCATGTAATATAACCTTACCACAGATTGTCCTCCCTCTTCTCCCAGTTTCCCCCAGTGTCTCACCCTATACAGTTCCATCACCTTCTGTTTCTCATTAAAGAAACAAACAGGCACATTATATTATATCATATCATATTATATTATAAATATAAAACAAAACTAGCAGACTAGAATTGGATAAAACAAACAAACTGAAGGATAAGAGTCCAAGGGAAAGCACACACTTAAGAATTAAAGTAAAATAAAAATTCAGGTTTCCATAAGTGTGTTAATTTATATCTGGGTCTTCAATTTGATTCCATTGATCAATATGTATGTTTTTGTTCCAATACTATGTTATTTTATTACTATAGTTCTGTAGTATAACTTGAAATCTGAGTTGGTGATGCCTTTAGAAGTTCTTTTATAGCACAGTATTATTTTAGCTATCCTGGGTTTTTTGTGTTTCCATGTGAAGCTGAAAATTGCTCTTTTAAAATCTATGAAGAGTTGCATTGGATTTTTAATGGATATTGCATTGAATGTGTGTATTGCTTTTGGTAGAAGGGTCATTATTATTATATTAATCTTACCAATTCATGAACATTGGGGAATCTTTCCATCTTCTGATATCTTCCTCAATTTCTTCAATATCTTGAAATTTTTATCATAGAAGTCTTTCACTTGCTTGGTTAGAATTATCCCAAAACACTTTATATTACTTGAAGCTATTGTGAAAAGTATTACTTTCCTGATTTCATTCTCAGTCCATTTCTCATTTGTATATAAAAGAGCTATTGATTTTTGTGAGTTAATTATGTACCCTGCCACTTTGCTGAAAGTGTTTATACTCTGTAGACGTTTCAAAGTGGAATTTTTAGGCCTGTCTATGTAACACTTTCAGGATAGCATTTGAAATGTAAATAAAGAAAATATCTAATAAAAAAAAAAAGAAAAGAAAAGAAAGATTTTTTTCATTCCACTGTGTTTTCATAGATTTCATTAAGAGATTTTGTCATCCTCGACTTAAGGATCTCAATCATATGTATAAAGTCTATTTTATGGTCTTTTAATTCAACTATGTTAGAATACGTATGTTGGGCTCAGTGGAGACATGGTGTCCTGGCTGTTGTTAGTTATGTTTTTCTGCTGGTGTCTAGGTGCCTAGGTTTGGGAAGATTTGAATTCTAGATACTCAGATCTGGCCTTGTCTGTGTTGGGTGGGTGTTTTGTTTCAGGTTTTCTGTTTCCTTCCCTTTGTTTTTAGGCGAGTGTGGTGGCTGTGCGTTGCCTGATAGAAGATTCTTCTGTGATCTTGATAGGTGTGGCCACTGGAAGATTCATGAAAATAAGAACTTTCTACTGTCTTGCATCATTTCAGTTCTTTTCTTCTTATCTGTACCTTAAATTTTCATATTATGAATCGATATCCTTTTCTTTGGAGAACAATAAATGTTATGTTCAAATATTCAAAAGTTTGAGGTTTAATGAGTGTTTGGTTTCAGACTGGGACAAGGAACTAAGGTGCATGTTTTACATACCAAAGCAGACCAGCCTTCCAGGTTCTCCCAGCATCCCTCAGTCCAGCCCACAGGCCGGGCTGCCCTTCCCCCAGAGGCTCCTCCCTATATAACCCAGACATTTTGATCTCTGTCTTCTTCTCTCTTCTCTCTTCTCTCTTCTCTCTTCTCTCTTCTCTCTTTCCTTCTCTTCCCTACACCCCTCCTTTCCCTGTGGTGACTTCCCTGGCCTTGGTCCTTGGTGCCAGTGAACTCGCCCTCTCTTATGCAGCTTCCCAATGAACCTGTGTTTAATATAACCTAATTTGGCTTAAATTTGGCTCATTTCACCAACAATGGAGAAATAACCTATCAGTGAAAATATCTTTAAAATATAGATTGATAATAAAAATGTCTTTCACTCATTCTAATTTGTTATATTTACTTTTAATCTTATACCTTAATAATCTTAAGACTATCTCAACATCATCAACTTTCTAACTTTTCAAAAAAAATCTTTATTTTTAAAGAACAAATAACTTTTGCAAAGGTGTTAAATTATTAGCACTTGATATATAGCATATTGCATAAAACATAGTTTACAGATTTAGAAAATGTGCCAACTGAGTGAATTAAGCTATTGTGTGTTAAGTACAAACATGTACAGGTGCCATTGGTGTTTTACACGGCATCAGACAGATGGTTTCAAAGCTTAGATAACTATGGAAGCTCAAACAGATCACACGGCACCACTTACTTCTGTACACCAGGACCTCATTTGTTTCTCTGTGGTCAAGAATACAAGATGAACGTGATTACTTAAAATAACTACAAATTATTGACAAATGTCTGAATCAGAATAAGATAGAAAAGCTCATTCAACCAGAATAAACTATAGAAAATTATTTAGTCCCTTTCTTGCCACAGACTAATTGGATGGAGTCATGTCCTCAGTAGAGGCTCCCTCTTCCTAAACATGTCAGACTGATAACCAAGGCTGGCCAACACACACATGTAGCATGAAATGTGGGAATGAGCATCTTGCAGAGCCCTCACTGTCTCCATGCATCCTGGAGTCACAGCCCCTTTGACTCATTTATCCTTTCACAAAGGGTACTCTCTGCTAGAATGAGTGACCATGAAAACGTAAGTATTATCTTCTGTCTTGGTGTACTGGCTAGCTTTGTGTCAACTTGACACAGCTGGAGTTGTCACAGAGAAAGGAGCTTCAGTT
>NC_034596.1:48013716-48068265 GCF_900095145.1 Mus pahari
AGAGAGAGAGAGAGAGAGAGAGATCATCTGTGTGCTAAGTGGTAAGAATGGTGCTAAGCGGTAAGATCCATCCTAGGTGCATCTCAAGCCTCTGTATCGCAATTGCGCAGTTGCTCTGAGAACTTTTGAGATGTTTAAGTTTTTCATCTGTTGTTGATAACTCCATCATGTGCCATCACAGTGAATGAGAAAGGCAAACAAGGTGTCTATTGCCTCCATCTGTCCTCATCTCCTTTGGTGGTGTCAAAGGAAGACTTAAGTAGGATTTGGAACACTGTGTGAGGCTCATTGTCTATTATGTAACTATTTGGAATAAATTCTCCTATTCCTGGGCTTCCTGAGGCTCCTAATTGCCTGCAGCAGTAGCTTTGGATTATTTGTTCTTGCCAAAAGCCACTTAGTCACTGCCTGCGTAACAGGGCCTCCTTACGACAGGACCGCATAGTGTACCTTGGCCACGGTAGGAGAGTGTAGAACAGAGCTGTGATGCTTCGTGGGGCCTTTCTAAAAGTTGGCACCCCTTCCTCACCTCTGGCTCCAGCTGAGAAGATCTGGTCCCGAGCACACAGTTCTAATATATGTTTTCTACTCAAGGAGCTGAGTTCCTATAACAAAATAAATTTACAGCAAAAACATACTTATCAATCATACATTTATTGCTGCACTTATGACTTTCTCTCCAAAGCTTGGCCTCACCTGTTTGAGGTTCCCTCACTTTTCATAAACAACTCATCCTTTGTATAAACTCCTTCTTTAGGCCCCTGTTGGTGCATCCACATGGGCAGATTTGTGACTCACTGAATGAATGTTACAAGCTTTTTAATTGCTAGGTCCTGGGAGGCCCCCATGTGCATTACGTGGGCACTTTAGTACTGATGCCACATTTATATGAAAATCATTTTGTATCTTCTCATTCTCATTTTGTTTTCCTTGGTAGCCTTAATTCAATAGTACTTGAAGGGCCACCAGTGGTTAGCTAGGGAAATTCCCAACTTGAAGTGGAGTTAGAAGTAAATTTAGTTACCACAGAATCCCTTCCTCTGTGGGAATAAAGAACTAGCGCTTCTCTGTGTGAAAGTGCGAGGAGATGTAAGTAACCTGGATCTAGGAACTTGTTGTGTATTATGGGATGTAACAACTCTAGAAGAGGACAGTACCCCAGGGTGACAAATGTCTTACTACGGAAATGTAAAGTCTTACAGAACTCATGTATGTGATGACAACAAAAACCAAAACTGCTAATGTCAAAAAAAAAAAAAAAAGGTGGAAATGAGGCCAGAAAGAGAGACTAACAGAAGAGACAATAAAGATCTATCAAAATGTGGAGCATAGTTTCTGGTTTTCTTTTTCTTCTGCAGTCTTTGTGCTCTTTTATTTATTTATTTATTTATTTATTTATTATTAATCATTCCATTTGTTTACATCTCAAATGATATCCCACTTCCCAGGTACCCCTCCACCAGCCCCACACCCCACATCTGCCCCTCTCCCCTTTGTCTGTAGGAGGGTGCCATCCACCCACATTCTAACTGCCCCACCGCTCCAGTATCCCCCTACGCTGGGGCATCCAACCTCCCCGAGACCAAGGGCCTCCCCTCCCGTTGCTGTCAAATGAAACACACACTGTGCTATTTTCTTCACGGTACAGCCTAGCATTGGGACTAGTGACTCTGATGGCCAACTGTGCTGCTCTTTCCACAATGCTTTTGTGGTTCTTGATGAAAACCTGAGTGATCTGGGCAGTAGGATTTGTTGCTCAGTGGCAGCATTTCAGCTCCTTGAGTGTGTGGACCAGGACCTTCAGGAAGCCACTGACAGCATGGGCTTTTTTCACTCCTTGTCCCCATGACCAATGTCAGGCATCAGGTTCTGGTCCTTGAATCGTCTCCATGCTTTGTGGTCAATGCCTGTGGGTTTTCACCAATTGCACTTAATTTTGACATAGGATTCTGGTGCTGGAACTTGGCCCTTGTTTTTAGGATGTTGGGCTTCACCAGAAGTCTGAGGGAAATCATGATATCCAGCAGGATTTGGTAGCTACCTGGCAGGTAAGATCAAGGAAGAAGCAGATCTTCATTTCTTATCTTTAACCAGCAAACCAAATCTGATTTAGAAAGGAACAGATAAAAATGCAGAGTGTGGACTGGAATCTGAGACCCTGAGGGCAGAAGTTGACAGAGCAAGAACTAAGCATTGGTACAGCTGTGGAAAGAAGGGAGCTGTGGAAGAATTGCTTTGGAGCAGACACAACAAGTCTTAGCCATGCTTGAGCTGGGGTCGAGGGAGAAAATGCCCCACAATGCCAGTGCTTCTCTTAGCTGCAGTTCCAGGCATTTCATCCACACAGAAGGAGAAAGGCAATGACTTGTGCACATGCTTGTAAGATATCTACCTGCAGCTATCAAGAAGAAGAAGAAGGAAGACCAAAGTGTAGATGCTTCAGTGCTTTTTAGAATGGGTAATAAAATACTCACAGAAGGAAATATGGAGACAAAGTGTGGAACAGAGACTGAAGGAAAGGTCATCCAGAGACTACCCCACCTGGAGATCCATCCCATATACAGTCCTCAAACCCAGATGCTATTGAGGATGCCAGGAAGTACTTACTGAATGGAGCCTGATATGGCTGTCTCCTAAGAGGCTCTGTATTTACCTAACAAATACAGAGGCTCACAGCCAACCATTAGGCTGAGTGTGGGGTTCCCCAATGAAGGAGTTGGAGAAGGGTCTGAAGGAGCTAAGAGGGTTTTCTTCCCCATGGGGGAAGCTACAGTGTCAACAGGACAGACCCCCAGAGCTCCCGGGGTCTGGACCACCAACCAACTAGTACGCATGGAGCAACCCATGGCTCCAGCCACATATGTGGCAGAGGATGTCCTTGTTGGACATCAGTAGGAGGAGTGACCCTTGGGCCTGAGGGGGTTCAATGCCCCAGTGTAGGGGAATGCCAGGGCGGGAAGGAGGGAGTGGGTGGGTGGGTGGGAGAGCACCCTCATAGAGAAAAGGGGGGGGGGCATGGTATGGAGGTTTCCGGAGGGGACACCTGAAAAGAGGATAACATTTGAAATATAAATAGAAAATATATCCAATAAAAAATTAATACATATGAAAAAAAGTATTGTGACTCACAGAATTCTTATATAACTCTGTATGAGGAGTGACTCTTGCAGTCAAAGTCTAATAGATTAGAAAAAATATAGTCCTACCATCTATCTGGGAGAGAAGGGATTTGGAAATCTAGGTAATAGAATCCAACTGATATAAGGTCATACTTTTCAATATGTCATTAGGCTATAAACGTAGCTAGACAAGCTATAAACAGGTAAGGTTTATCATGTAATATTATCACAATACAAATCAAATGAGCTATGAACACTCAATAGTAACTAAAGTTTTGCACTTTAGAGAATGATGTTACATATCCACTGTAGGGGAGAACAGCCACTTCCTAAGGAGCTTTGGCCGACTAAGGAGCTGTAACAATGCATTATGTTTACCTCTGTGCCATATCACCAGGCTACTCTGTCATGGACACCTCAGGAACAAGGACCTAGTGAAAAACTTCTGCAGTTATTGGCCAGCTCTCAGCAGCTTTCTTGGTCCTGGCTGCCATCCTGATCCTTGGAGTCTGAAACAAAATCTATGCTAACATTTTAACATACTCTGATGCTGAGACCAGCTACAAACACAGGATTCCATGCTTGCTTGCACAGTCAATGTCTTAAGACTATAAAGGATAACATTACTAAATGTCTCTTAAAGCACTGAAGTTGTTTATACTCCTGTTGTGTCCATTGTGTGTATGTGTGTGTGTTTGTGTGTGTGTGTGTCTTCTATGAGCTTTAGCTGTGCTAATAAATGACAAAATCTCAATGCTTATAGGCCATGTATATTTTAAGAAAAGGCCTTAAAATTACATAAATGCACTTATATACAAATTTAAAGTCACTGGCAATAATTGACTGTAACACAACCAGCATCTGCCCTATTGTAAAGGTATTGACCCTACACAATGAGTTTTAGCAGACAGCAAAACTTCTTGCTTCATTGGCATAGCACTCATGTGTCATTACCAGCAACTAGTCTAGGCAGGGCAGCAGAGCCAGGACAGGATCCTGATTGAGTAGATATCAAAATCCCAGAAGACATCAGAAAAATCCACAAAGCCTTTCTAATTTCCAAAGTAATTAAATTATTCATTTCCTGCCTTCAAGGCTCATCTATCTTTGGACTGCAAAGCCTCTGTTAATTCTTGGAAACTAATTCTCAGTTAATTGGTTAACTAACTGTAGCCCACAGGTAAAGTCCCTCATTAGGAAACATGGGGTAAAAAAAGAGTGGACACAGCAGAGAGTCCTAAACACAGGATTTTGTTAATCTTTCACCAGAAATAATCCTTAAGGCACACTTTTTTATGACCTCCTAGGTCTAATAGTCATTGCAAAATACCTCATGGTTTCCTTTCCTTACCCTGGGAGAGGAGAGTGAGAAATGATCATGACCATCAGGACGCATACCACACCAAGAATAGCAGGAACTATAGAGGCCTTTTCTTGCCTCTTCCTCTAGACCTTTATACCCCTTCCTCTGTACATAAACCAGCCAGTTTCCCAAAAAGAAATATAAGGATTTACTTACTTGCTTAGAAAAGTAGGAGATGCACGCCTCTTGTGCCTTTGATCTCCAGGCCTGAGATGAAGTCATCAACTGTTCAGGAAGAACTTGGATATAGCCTTGTAGTCATAGTTAGGCCAACACATGGTCCTTTCTCCACTCAATAAAACATGAGCATAGGAAGAAAGCTTTGGGACTATAACCCTGACCAAATTGAGTGCACTTGACTCAATTATCCTGCATCAAGTTGCCATCATACCTATCAGAGAAGCGAGCTCTAGCATTCTGCCAGTATTATTTCCTGGAGACAATCCAGTTTCATAAATACTATTTCTGTACAAACCTCAACAAATCTCCATTTAAATTCCCCTTAACTGTAAAGAAGTGTATACACAAGAAAGCCATGGAAAGTCCTGTGCTTCGGGAAGGAGCTTCTTGGTCAGGTTTCTATTGCTGTGATAAATACCACAACCAAAAGAAACTTGGGGAAGAGAGAGGTTATTTGGCTTGCATGCTCTGGTCACAGCCTGCCACTGACAGAAGCCAAGACGGGAGCTCAAGTTGGAGCATAATCTGGAGGCACGAACTGAAGCAGCAGCCATGGGACAGCACTGCTCAATGGCTTGCTCAGTTTGCTTCCTCCCATAGCCTAAGACTGCCTGCCCTGTGTGGCACTGTCCACTATGGGTGACTAATGAGCTATGGCAACGCACTATGCCTACTTCTGTGCTACTTTCAGACTGCTCTTTCCCTAACACCTCAACAACAAGGAATGAGTTAACGGCTTTCGCCACCATTGCTCAGTTCTCAACAGCCACATCCATCACTAATCGTACATCAATTATTACTACCTAGCATAAAGATTCTGCTCCTTGAAGGAAGCAGCCAGCCTGCAAACTACTTGATTAGAAGCAGCCTAAACTAACTCTGTTTCCCCAGGACAGTAACTATGAGATTAAAGCAGTTGACTTTTCTCTATCATCTGTTTAGCTGAACTACTCACTCAGAATGGACCCCCTGGCGTATATGTGTGGGAATATGGATGTGTTAAGGTGTTGGTATGTGTGTGTTTGTGTGCATATGCATACACATGTGTGTGCTTATGTGTAGAGAGCAAAGTCAATCTCAGTGTTGTTGCTGGAGAGCTTACCCATCTGTTTTTTGGAACTAGGATCTCTTACTGGGACTTGTTACACTCGCCAGTTGGGCTGGGCTGGGCTGGGCTGGGCTGGGCTGGGCTGGGCTGGGCTGGGCTGGGCTGGGCTAGGCTGCCCAATAAACACTATATATACCTATGAAATTTTCAAAGAATGAATAAATTTTAAGATAGAAAAAAACTTCTTGGAGCTTTTAGTGTTTTCAGTGTAATATGAATCAATAAGAAGAGTGTACAAACTGTAGTATCCCCAGCACTTCACTGCTTCACTATGCAAGGACCAGCACTGGGGGCTGGGAAATGCAGTCATAGGGACTGGAATGTCTCTCTGCACACTGGGAGGGTCAATAAAGTCATAAATCAGCTTGGCTGCATGCCAAAGTTTTGCACTGCAAAAATTCTATTAGCCTGGAGGAATTTTCCAGTCTCCTTAGATAATGTGAATGTTTTAACCTTAAGATGTTTATTACGAATTAATGATAAACCTTATGTGTTTGAACGGCATGAGCGTTCAGACGTGGTGTACGAATGTTTTTGGTAAACAGAGCATTCAGGCCTTTCTTCTCCACAAGGACAAAGTTAATGTCCAGAGTTAACCCTTTCCATTAAGGATGGAGAGGAGAACAAGCCTTGAAAATGGACCTTGTGGGGTCTTCACAGAGGTGAATGAGGAGCAAGAATTGGAGGTCCAGACCCTCCAGGATGCAGTTCTCTCTCCTGGTCCTGCAGTTCTCAGACTTCATGTGAGAATTTAAATTTTTATCTCAAAAAGTTGTCTTTTTCAGTTTTTTATTCTTACATTTCCAGGGCAAATCATATTTTGAAAAATGCATATAAAAAGTATTAACATCAACCCTTTCTTTTCCTTCCAATAGGTTGACAGTACCTAATGAGTTTTGACGTTTTTAAGAAAGAAAAATGGAAAAATCTGCTTTGTAAGGAGTCAAAGAAGGCTGTGAGATATGTATGGTTTTATAAATGGCTTTTCATTATCATATCACCAAAGACCATGATGCCAACAAGATGAGAAAAATACCCCTCAAACTTTCAAGCTACAATACCATGAAATGGTGCATCAAAGCCCATGGGAGACAAAAGTTTGGACTTAGACTGCCGTGTGGATACCTGTTTCTCTCAGCAAAATAATTCAGCTATTGTAATTATTTTTAACAGAATTGGGCTTCACACTGTGGGATAATGAGCTGGAAAATGTATTTGTTTTAAATAAAGGCATTTTCACACTACAAGAACACACAAACATCTCTGAAACCCAAATGTGCCCGTCCAGCATGCCTGGTAAAAGAGCCAATTTGATGTTATTTCCAACTGGGTGGAAATAATTTGCTACAAATTCTGGCTACAATGCAAACAGGTGCTTCTTGAAAGAAACCCCACGAGTCTGGAGTTGCCAAGGACTGGGACAGCTGGAAAGCATGAAGATGTTTTTTCCCTTAAACAGCGCCCGGAGCCGCTCAAGCCTATTGAATCCCTTCACTGAGCAGTACTTTCAGTTGTTTATTTGTGGTCACAAGCCCGGACTTACTTCTCCAGTGACCTTGCAGATATTACAGAGCTGGGCATTATAGGAGCAAAACTAAGAAATCGCAATTTTAAGTGAGACTGGATGGGAAAAACAGCTCCTTAGGAGCCCCAGGAAGACAGTCAGAAAAGTCAGATGCAATAACCTTGAAACCAAACCCCAACAACTTTGCTCTTTGAAGCAGAGAGACAAAGTTGAAACCATCTAAAAGCAGGGTGAAATGGGCAGCTGAAAGAAAATATAGACAAAACAGTTTGTAATAGCAAGGAAAAAAGTGGAATATTATATGTGATTCAAAGGAATTGAAAATCATACCTGGATTTAATGGCAAACTTCCAAGAGTCCAAAAATAATGTAAGCAGAGAACGTTTAGATGGATGTTATGTGCAGCAGAGTGCTAATGCTGTACTGTTCACATTCATGATTCTTTTTATTATTATTATTATTATTATTATTATTATTATTATTATTCTGCTTGTGGACGTTGTACATCGTGGTGCGGAGCCTAGTGCGCACCACGATGTACAACGTCCACAAGCAGCCCCCTTCAGCTCCTTGGGTACTTTCTCTAGCTCCTCCATTGGGGACCCTGTGTTCCATCCAATAGCTGGCTGTGAGCATCCACTTCTGTGTTTGCCAAGCACTTTGCATAGCCTCACAAGAGGCCGAAATATCAGGGTCCCTTCAGCAGAATCTTGCTGGCATGAGCATTAGTATCTAGGTTTGGTGGCTGATGATGGGATGGATTCCCGGATGGGGTAGTCTCTGGATAGTCCATCCTTTCATCTTAGCTCTAAATTTTGTCTCTGCACCTATATCCTTTCATGAGTATTTTGTCACATTCATGATTCTTAAGTGCTTGGAGCTAGGATGTTAATACTGCCTAGCATTTGCTGTTGTGGGAGGTTGTGGGCATTCTAGAGCATTAGTTAGTTTCAGGGCCTTCCTTAAGCCTTTGAATTGTTTACTTCCTGAGCTTAAGCTGTTCCTGGAAGGGTGGACCATCTCATCTTTCCCCTTGAACATCCTGTTGTTTTACCTCCTCTCTAATATTCTGATTTAACAAGACTTCCCAAAGGACAGAAAGTTTTAATCTCAGAGGCAAATTCTACACAACACCACTACAAATAGAATGTCTCCAGTATCATAACAGTGTACCATGAACTGCTTCCTCATCAAGGCATCCCAAGAATGCACTCAAAAATACCCGAGACTTCCAAAGTCCATTCACCAAAACAAAGACAGCCTTTTATAAGACAATGGCTGTGCAGGCTGCATCAAACCTTCAGCGACATCATCACATGACTAATTTATGTAAAGCCCAAGTGTTGTACCAAATATAATTAAGTGAGCTTTAAATGTCATATACAGAGACAACTTTCCCCTTTATTTTACATTGTGTCATGGTTGTATAAAGCTATTACTAAATTAGTGTCGGGAGTCTTAATGGCTCACACATGAAGCAAATATTTTCCTATAAAACTGAAGTTGCTCCTTTCCCTGTAATTTCTTGACAGCTTTGGGTAAGGAGTGTTGCAAGAACTTAGCAAAGGAGAATTTAGAAACAAAAAAACCCTAGCATCTGAATTTGGTCAAATAAAATGTTCCCACGATCTTCCTATTAACTTGTCCTTGAGAAAAGTGCATTACTTTGGAAGGGCTAGGGAGGAACATCAGGAAAAAAAAACCGATGTTGTCGCCAATTCCTATGCCATACATATTTTAAAATCTCAATCTTTGGGCTGGTGAGATGGCTCAGTGGGTAAGAGCACCCGACTGCTCTTCCAAAGGTCCGGAGTTCAAATCCCAGCAACCACATGGTGGCTCATAACCATCCGTAACAAGATCTGACGCCCTCTTCTGGGGTGTCTGAAGACAGCTACAGTGTACTTACACATAATAAATAAATAAATCTTTAAAAAAAAAAAAATCTCAATCTTTACAAGGGCTGAGGCTTATTGTGTGGAGAGTCTTGTTTTACTGAGCCCATATTGGTCTGGGGGAACTGAGGTGGTAAATTTATGAGTTAAATTTACTCTGTAGAGTTAAATGGAAAGAAATCCAAGAATACTGAGATGAAGTCACAGAATTGGGGGGCGGGGGATCAAGACTCTGACTCTTGCAGATCTCTGTGCAATTGCAAAGGTACATGAGAGAAAAGTGTTCAGGGGTAATTGTTAGGTTTCTAGTACAGGCATGATTTCCCTCTTGCTAAGTGAGCCTTAAGTTCAAGTGTAGAGCTTTGTACCACTAAGATACGAGTGCCACTATTGCACCGGCAGGGATATCTTGCCATGTTGATCATTGTTGTGGTTGATAGGCATAACAGCCTAATAGGATTACTGATTGATTCTCTCTCTTGACAGCTTGTATATCACCTTCTGGAACTATGGAAGTTAAACCACAGGAAGGAAGCTTTCAAGTCAGATGCAGCTGTCAAGTCATGTCTAGAGGTATCACAGATTTTTTATTATTATTATTAGCTATTTTCTTCATTTACACTTCAAATGGTATCACAGATGTTAAGGGAGTCCCTACTTCTGCTAATTTACTAAACCAAAATAGATACTAATTGCATTCTAAAACTTAACCTGTAACCACAGCTAAGTGGATATTGGTCAAAATACAGAGATCAATAGCTTGTGGGAGTGCCCAGTCTCAATTGATAGATCTACAACTCAGAGCCTACATCTAAGACTCAGGAACATTAAAGAAAAGGGATGTCAAGATTTTTAAGAGTCAGAGGACCAGAAAGCTTGCTATAAGATTATCTCTCTTAGAGACGCTATACCCATGATAACTCAACAATAAGGCTGCATAAACAACACATAAGCAATAACAACACCAACCCAGAAGGAGGAAATCTCATGGATTCCACCCATATGCAAAGAACTACAGGCAATTAAGGAATGTTGAGAGAGGGAGAATTCTTCTTCCAGGAATGAGCCCTTAATTATATAACCACTAACAATCCATCTGTGATGAAATCATGTACACAGCAACAGTAACACTAAATGAACACAGCAGCCTTCATATTTGTGTCTTCATATTTGTGTGTGTGTGTGTGTGTGTGTGTGTGTGTGTGTATGTTTGTGTGTACATATAGTGGCTTGATGTCCCTCAAATTCTTAAGAATTTGGATACTTGATCCCTATTTGGTGATGATATTTGAGGAAGCTTAAAGGGTATATACCCTTGCTGAAGGAAGTGTTACTAGGGTGGGATTTGAAGTTTAAAAGCTCTACCTCCTACAACCCCCAGTTTCTTCTGTCTGCTTCCTGTTTAAGGGTTGAGATATGAGCTTTCAGCTGTTGCCCCAGCCACCATATCTGCCTAGGGCCATGTTTTTCCACTGTGATGGAAATGGACTCTTATTCTCCTGAAACTACAAGCCAAAATTAAACCCTTCGTTTTATAAATTGCCTTAGTTATTATGTTTTATTAAAGCAATAGAAGTAACACACACATAACAATAAGATTGAAAAGGATTGGAGAGAGGAACATAAGAGGGGTTGAAGGTTGGGCACATAGGAAGAAAAGGAAAGGGGGAAAATAATGTATGCATATTTAAATTAAAATGTAAAATTACTTTAAATAACAGTTAGGTGTTCCCAGTAGATTGAGAAGAATTTAAACCCTGAATTAATTCCCTAACAGATTGTGTGGTTTCTTTTTGAATAAGAAAAGGTTTTCATTATCTCTTATATCTTCTTATTTAAATAAAAACATCTTGTGTGTTCTTTAGTATTTAATTCTTTTTTTTTAATAAATTCCCCCTTTTTTGTCAAAATAAACGTTTACAAACTTTTCCAAACACAAGAATATCTTGTTCCTTCTGAAAAATGAAAGACCTTGTACCTCACAGTAAATACTGTTTTCTTCCATTTATCTCTCAGAGAAGGCACACAGTGAACTTCAATACATTAAGTCAACACCTAAAGTTTGTCCTTGACAAACAGAAAAAGAAATGCTGGAAAACACGAATTTTACAGTATTAAAGTAGATTACAGTTTTAGCAGGAAAAATTTAGAAACATTATTTTGTCTCTATAGCATAGCTCTGAGTTACTTGCATCAACAAGTGGATATTGTATGTGTGTTTTTTACACAGTATTTAGAGGGAAGGTAGACTCAGAATCCCATAAATAGCAGTAAATCGATTTATTACATAATCTGTTAACCAGATTTTAGCTCTACCTCTATCAGACTGGAACAATGTTACATCTATAAATAACACTCATGAGGTCATCATCAAAATACGTGACAGATGATTTCAGCTTCTGCTTACTCACTGAAGCTCTATGTTGCTAATTGCTTTTGTTTTCATACTCTTTTACTTTTAGTCACAGTATAATGAAAACCCTCATTGGAAAAGAATATATATATATATATATATATATATATTTGAAAAGAAAATCCTATCTTAATTTCCACTTACACACCTAAGAGATTGTAACAAAATACCTTGCATTGTATGGAAGAATCACCTGATAATAAAAGTGTAGGCCTACTAGCTTAGGCAGGAAACCAGGAAGTTCCAGTAGAGACAGAGTTTTCTGGGGAAGAGAGAGGTGCAGGAAAGAGAATACAGCCCCACAGACAGAGAAAGCTGGTCACATGTAACTGAGCACTGGGTACCCATCCATGTGGTAAAACTTAGAATAGAAAAATGGGACTGTCCTAAATCTGATAGGGGACTAATATCCAATATATACAAAGAACTCAAGAAACTGGACTCCAGAAATTCAAATAACCCCATTAAAAAAATGGGGTACAGAGCTAAACAAAGAATTCTCAACTGAGGAATACCGAAGGGCTGAGAAGCACCGGAAAAAATGTTCAACATCCTTAGTCATCAGGGAAATGCAAATCAAAACAACCATGAGATTCCACCTCACACCAGTCAGAATGACTAAGATCAAAAAATTCAGGTGACAGCAGATGCTGGAAAGGATGTGGAGAAAGAGGAACACTCCTCCATTGCTGGTAGAATTGAAAGCTGGTACAACCACTCTGAAAATCAGTCTGGCGGTTCCTCAGAATACTGGACACAGTACTACCGGCAGATCCAGCAATACCTCTCCTGGGCATATACCCAGAAGATGTTTCAACTGGTAATAATGATACATGCTCCACTATGTTCATAGAAGCCTTATTTATAATAGCCAGAAGCTGGAAAGAACCACGATGTCCCTCATCAGACGAATGGATACAGAAAATGTGGTACATTTACACAATGGAGTACTCAGCTATTAAAAACAATAAATTTTTGAAATTCTTAGGCAAATGGATGTATCTGGAGAATATCATCCTGAGTGAGTAATTTAATCACAAAAGAACTCACTTAATATGTACTCACTAATAAGTGGATATTAGCCTAGAAACTTAGAATACCCAAGACACAATTTGCAAAACACAAGAAAATCAAGAAGGGAGGCCAAAGTGTGGATATTTCATTCCTCCTTAGAATAGAGAACAAAATACCCATGGAAGGAGTTACAGAGACAAAGTTTAGAGCTGAGACGAAAGGATGGACCATCCAGAGACTGCACCAGCCAGGGATCCATCCAATAATCAGCCACCAAATGCAGACGCTATTGCATATGCCAGCAAGATTTTGTTGAAAAGACCCTGATATAGCTGTCTCTTGTGAAGCTATGCCAGTGCCTGGCAAATACAGAAGTGGATGCTCATAGTCATCTATTGGATGGAACACAGGGCCCCCAATGGAGGAGCTTAGAGAAAGTACCCAAGGAACTGAAGGGGTCTGCAACAACATGAACAACAATATGAACTAACCAGTACCCCCAGAGCTAGTGTCTCTAGCTGCATATGTAACAGAAGGTGGCCTAGTCAGCCATCATTGGGAAGAGAGGCCCCTTGGTCTTGCAAACTTTATGTGCCTCAGTACAGGGGAACATCAGGGCCAAGAATTGGGAGGGGGATGGGTAGGGGAACAGGGAAGGGGGAGGGTATAGGGAACTTTTGGGATAGCATTTGAAATGTAAATGAAGAAAATATCTAATAAAAAATTGAAAAAATAGAAAAATGGGACTGTCACATTATGAGATAGTTGGGGAACAGGCCTAGCTGTATGGATTAGATATCTGTAAATATATTTGAGTCTCGGTCTTTATTTCCAGGAGCTTGGAACTAGGAAGAACATGGGCTTACAGAACATGTACTACAACACTTAGTACTACTCGCCTCCTCAAAAGGATTAGCCTCAACTGTTATAAATTTAATCTGTCTGATTTTATTACACAATGACCAGACTTTGTTATTTGAATGTTCTGGCTTTAGGGGTGTATCCAGATTATTGACTTGGAGCACTTTATTTTGTTACTATAAAATCCCTGCAGGATTTGTATTTTCTAAGGGTGGGTTTCAAAGATAGAAGTCCATACTCACTGAATGTTACTCAAATCTCATCTGCCGCCTTGCTCCCTTGGACATTCAGATCCTAAAAGGAATTCATTAAGTTTCCAACTGTGATTTCTGATGTTTGCTTTGCTTTTTTTTTTAAAAAAAAATTTTCCTTTATAATATTTAAACTTTCCTTAAATTCTTGTGGACTTTTTTGAATAAAGTCTTACGTCTGAAAGTGATTTAACTTTTCCCTCACATTTTAGTTATCCTTGGTATATTTATCTGTATTAATTTTTTTTCACTAATGGAATATTTTTAAAAAAGAAGAGAATTCTGTCTATGTATGTGGATACAAGACTGTGCAATTCTAATCACATGAAATCTCTAACGCAGTCAAAACTCAGAAAGAGACAGAAGAAAGGGTGGGGAGAAGCTGACAAGGAGCTCATACCTAATGAGTTTCAGTTCTGCAAGGCGATAAAATTCTAGAGATCTGTTGTCCAATGTGATTATGCATGACACTTCTGAACTCTGCACATAAAAATGGCACAGATGGTGAGCTGGGTGCTTTCATTTTCTCATGGTGGTCTCACTGTGTCTTCATGGGCTTCTCTTTTCATTCACTGTATTCAGCCTGTGTTTAGCTTCATAATATGAGGAATCAAATCTCTCTCAGTTCAAGAAATGTTTCTTTGTTTACTGACTGAACATTTGTAGGAGCCACGAGATCCTTGTGCTCCCAGATCAGCCTAGAGAACCTGGAATATTTAACACACAGTGTTACTCCTTCAAAGAAAGGAATAGATAACCAGAAGACTGAGGAAGGATGGACTGACGTCTGCATGGCTGAAACCACATCAGATTCTCCCCTAGACCTGTTTCATATGCTTTTTTTTCCCTCCTCTCCCAGACTATTATCATAAACTTGATTTTCTGAGCCGATCTGTAGAACCTATCTTTATGGAAGGTGTCACATGTGTTTTTGAACAATTTTGATATAACCACATACAGTATTTATTTAGCTTACATCATTTTTATTATTTTTTTTACACTCCAGATTTTATTCCTGCCCTCCCCATCCACGCTCCAACTGTTCCACATCCCCTACCTCCTGCCTCCTACCTCCTTGTCTCCACAAGGATGTCCTCATTCCACAACCCCACCTCACCAGACCTCTAAACTCCCTGGGGCCTCCAGTCTCTTGAGGGTTAGGTACATCTTCTCTGAACTAAACATGCCCTCCATCATGCTAGGTCCCTTTTTGTGAGCATGCCATAGCCTTAGAAATAGTGTCAGGCCTTGGGCCCCCCACTTGAGCTGGATCCAACCTTGGGCCTGTCGCTGGACCTTGTCCCCAGGCTCTTCTCCATTTCTATCCCTGCAATTCTTTCAGAGAGAAACAATTAAGATCAGAGTTTTGACTGTGGGATGGCAACCCCATCCTTCACGTCATGTTCTGTCTTTTTGCTGGAGAAGTTCCCTCTCCTCACTGTAGGCTATTTCATCCAGGATACTTCCCTTTGAGTCCTGAGAGTCGCTCACCTCTCAGGTACATTCTGGAGGGTCCCCCCTCCTACCTTCTGAGGTTGCCTGTTTCCATTCTTTATGCTGGCCCTCAGGGTTTCAGTGCTTTTACCTCACTCAATAGCAGATCATGTTCCTCTCTCTACCCCCACCCCATCCTCTTTCCCTCCTAGGTCCTCCCTCTCCTCCCCAATTGTGATTGCTGTCTTCTCTCTCCCAAGTGGGACTGAGGTGACCTCACTTGGGCACTTCAGCTTGTTGAACTTTTTTAATTCTGTGGACTGTATCTTGGATATTCTGTACTTTTTTGGCTAATATCCTCTTATTAGTGAATACATAGCATGGATGTCCTTTTGGGTCTGAGTTACCTCACTCAGGATGATATTTTCTAGTTCTATCCATTTGCCTGCAAAACTCAGGATGTCCTTGTTCTTAATAGCTGAGTAGTATTCCATTGTGTAAATGAACCTCATTTTCTATATCCATTCCTCTATGGGACATCTAGGTTGCTTCCAGCTTCTGGCTATCACAAACAAGGTTGCTATGGACATAGTGGAACACTTGCCCCTGTGGCATGGTGGGGCATCTTTTGGGTATATGCCCAAGAGTGGTATAGCTAGGTCTTCAGGTAGATCTATTTTCAGTTTTCTAAGGAACTTCCAGATTGATTTCCAGAGTGATTGTACCAGTTTGCAATCCCCACAAGCAATGGAGGAGTGTTCCTCTTTGTCCACATCCTCTCCAACATGTGTTGTCACCTGAGGTTTTGATCTTAGCCATCCTGATTGATGTAAGGTGGAATCTCAGGGTTGTTTTTATTTGCATTTCTCTGATCACTAAGGACTTTGAACATTTCTTTAGGTGCTTCTCAGCCATTTGAGATTCCTCTGTTGTGAATTCTCAGTTTAGTTTCATACCCCATTTTTTTGATTGGGTTGTTTGGATTTTTGATGGTTAGCTTCTTGAGTTCTTTATATATTTTGGATATTAGCCCTATATTGGATATATGGTTAGTGAATTTTTTCCCAATCTGTAGGTTGCTGCATTGTCTTATTGACTATGTCTTACAGAAGCTTTCCAGTTTCATGAGGTCCCATTTATCAATTCTTAATCTTATAGGGTGAGCCCTTGGAGTTCTATTGAGGAAACTTTCCCCTGTGCCAATGAGTTCAAGGCTCTTTCCTACTTTCTCTTCTATTAGATTACTAATCTGGTTTTATATTGAGGTTCTTGATCCACCTGGACTTAAGCTTTGAGCAAAGTGACAAATGTGGGTCTATTTTCATCTTTCTACATACAGACAGCCAGTTAGACCAGCAACATTTGTTGAAGATGCTTTCTTTTTTCCATTGTATATTTTTGGCTTCTTAGTCAAAGATCAAGTGTGCATAAGTGTTTTTATTTCTGGATCTTCAATTTTATTCCATTGATCAATGTGTCTGTCTCTGTACCAATACTATGCAGTTTTTGCTCTGTAGTAAAGCTTGAAGTCAGGGATGGCGATTACCCCAGCCTTTCTTTTATTGTTAAGAATTGTTTTCGCTATTCTGGGTTTTTGCCTTTCCACATGAATTTGAGAATTGCTTTTTCTATGTCTTTGAAGAATTGTGTTGGGATTTTGATGAGGATTGCATTGAGTCTATAGACTGCCCTTGGTAGGATGGCCATTTTTACTATGTTAATTCTGCCAATTCATGAACATGGGAGATCTCTCTATTTTCTGAAATCTTCTTTGGTTTCTTCTGGGTCTGCTTCCAGTTGTTACAATGGACCCTGTGCAGCCTGCCTCCCCCTGGTCCACAGGGCTTCCTGGCAGGAAATAAAGTTTTAAGTCAAAAAAAAAAAAAAAAAAAAGTCTTTCTTGAGAGACTTGAAGTTATTGTCATAATTCACTTGTTTGGTTAGAATTACCCCAAGATATTTTATATTATTTGTGGCTATTGTGAATGGAATTGTTTCCCTAATTTCTTTCTCAGTTTGTTGATCATTTGTATAAAGGAAAGCTACTGATTTATTTGAGTTAATTTTATATCTGGCCACTTGTTGAAGTTTTTTATCATCCGGAAGAGTTCTCTGGTAGAATTTTTTGGGTCACTTATGTATGCAATCATCTCAGCTGCAAATAGTGATACCTTTATTTCTTCTTTGCCAATTTGCATCCCCTTGATCTCTTTTTGTTGTCTTATTGTTCTAGCTAGCACTTCTAGTACGATATTGAATAGATATGGGGAGAGTGGGCATCCTTGTCTTGTCCCCAATTTCAGTGGGATTGGTTCAAGTACATCTTCATTTAATTTGATATTGGCTGTTGGTTTGCAGTAATTGCTTTTATTATGTTTAAGTATGGGCCTTGAATTCCTGATCTCTCCAATACTTTTAACATGAAGGGATGTTGTATTTTGTCAAATGCTTTTCTTCATCTAAAGAGATTGGTCTGAAGTTCACTTTTTTGGATAAGTCCTTGTGTGGTTTAGGTATCAGAGTAATTGTGGCTTCATAGAATGAATGAGATAGTGTTCCTTCTGTTTCTGTTTTATGGAATAATTTGAGGAATATTAGTATCAATATTGATAGAATTTTGCACTAAATCCCTAGGCATTTTTTTTGGGGGGGGGAGGTTTTTAATGACTTCTATTTCCTTACGAGATATGGGCCTGTTGATAGTTTACCTGCTCTTGATTTAACTTTGGTATGTGGTATCTGTCTAGAAAATCATTCATTTCATCTAGATTTTCCAATTTTGTTGAGTATAGGCTTTTGTAGTAGGACCTGATGATTTTTGGAATTTCCTCCATTTCTGCTGTTATGTCTCCCTTTTCATTTCTGATTTTGTTAATTTGGATACTGCCTCTGGGCCCTTTATTTAGTTTGGCTAGGGGGTTATCTATGATGATGATTCTTTCAAAGAACCAGCTTTTCGTTAGGTTGATTCTTTGTATTCTCTTTCTTTTTATTTGGTTGATTTCTGCCCTGAGTTTGACTATTTCCTGCCTTCTAATCCTCTTGGGTGAGTTTGCTTCTTTTTGTTCTAGAACTCTCAGGTGTGCTTTTAATTTGCTAGTGTAAGATCTCTGCAGCTTCTTTACCATGACACTTAGTGCTATGAATTTTCTTCTTAGCACTGCTTTCATTGTGTCCAATAAGTTTGGGTATGATGTGTCAATATTTTTATTAAATTCCAGAAAGTCTTTAATTTCTTTATTTTCTTTCCCCTGACCAAGTTATCATTGAGTAGAGAGTTGTTCAGTTTCCACATGTATGTGGGCTTTCTGTTGTTTTTGCTGTTATTGAAGACCAGCCTTAGGTCATAATGATCTGATAGGATGCATGGGATTATTTCATTCTTCTTATATTGCTGGAAGGTTGTTTTGTGACCAATTATAGGTAAGGTGCTGATAAGAAGGTGTATTCTTTTGTTTTAGGGTGAAATGTTCTGTAGATATCTGTTAAATCCATTTGGTTCATAGCCTCTATTCGTTTCACTGTGTCTCTGTTTAGTTTCTGTTTCAATGACCATTTCAATGACCATTGGTGAGAGTCGTGTGCTGAAGTCTCCCACTATTATTGTGTGGAGTTCAATGTGTGTTTTGAGCTTTAGTAAAGTTTCTTTTATGAATGTAGGTGCCCTTGCATTTGGGGCAGAGATGTTCAGAATTGAGAGTTTCTCTTGGTGGATTTTCCCTTTGATGAATATGAAATGTCCTTCCTTATCATGCTTGATTAACTTTTGTTTGGAAGTCTATTTTGTTAGATATTAGTCAACTCCAGCTTTTTTCTTGGGACCACTTGTTTGAAAGAACTTTTTCCATCCTTTTACTCTGAGATAGTTGTCTGTCTTTGTTATTGAGGAGTGTTTCTTGTATGCAGAAAATGCTGAATCTTGTTTGCATATTCAGTCTATTACCTTGTCTTTTTATAGGTGAGTTGAGTCCATTAATATTGAGAGACATTAAAGACAGATGTCTGTTGGTTCCTGTTATATTTGTTTTTGTAGGTGGTTTTATGTGCTTGTGGTTCTCTCCTTTGTTATGAGATGCTTAATATCTTGTCTTCTTTGGTGTAGATACCTTCCTTGTGTTGGAGTTTTCCTTCTAGGATCCTTTGTAGGGCTGTGTTGGTAGATAGATACTGTTTGAATTTGGTTTTGTCCTGGAATATTTTAGTTTCTCCATCTATGTTGATTGAGAGATTTGCTGGGTATAGTAGCGTGGGCTGGCATTTGTGTTTTCTTAGTGTCTGCATGATCTCTGACCAGGCTCTTCTGGCTTTTATAGTCTCTGATGAGAAGTCGGGTACAACTCTGATAGGTCTACCTTTGTATGTTACTTGGTCATTTTCCCTTGCAGTTTTTAATATTCTTTCTTTGTTTTGTGCATTTGGTGTTTTAATTATGTATGATGAGAGGATTTTCTCTTCTGTTCCCATTTGTTTCATGTTCTATAGGCTTCTTTTTCTTCCTTTATGGTCATCTCTTTCTTTATGTTGGGAAAGTTTTCTTCTATGATTTTATTGAAAACCTTTTCAGATACTTTGAACTGGGAATCTTCATTATCCTCTGTTCTAATTATTCTTAGATTTGGTCTTTTCATTGTGTCCTGAATTTCCTGGATGTTTTGGGTTAGGGGTTTTATGTTTTGAATTTTCTTTGATGTTTGTGTCAATCTCTTCTATGGTATCTTCTATACCTGAGACTCTCTCTCTTCTATCTCATGTATTTTGTTGGTGATACTTGCATCTATAATTCCCAACCTCTTTCCTAAGTTTTACATTTCCAGGTTTACCTCCATTTGTGTTTTCTTTATTGTTTCTATTTCCACTTTTAGGTCTTGGACTGATTTATGCAATTCCTTCACCTGTTTGATTGTGTTTTCCTGTATTTCTTTAAAGGATTTATTTGTTTTCCTCTTTAAGGACTTCTACCTGTTTACCTGTGTTTTCCTGTATTTCTTTCAGTAAGTTATTTATATCCTCCTTAAAGGACCCTATTATCTTCATGAGATAGGATTTTAGGACAGATTCCTGATTTTCAGGTATGTTGGTGTATTCAGAGCTTGCTATGGTGGGAAAGTGGGTTCTGATGATGCCCACATATATTGACTTCTGTTGCTTATGGTCTTGTACTTGCCTCTCACTATCTGGACATCCCAGGTGTTTGCTGGTCTGGTGACTCTGTCTGGAGTCTGCCTCTTTTGTTCCTGAGTTGCTTCAGGTATCCTGGTAGGCCTGCCGCCTTGGCTGTAGCAGACCTCCTGTGGGGCCTTCCAACTGGGGGGGGGGGTCTTCAGAGGGGCAGAGAAGCTGCTGATCTGTTGCACTGGCTGCAGTAGATATTCTGGGAGGCCTTCAAATTGTTGGGTCTTCAGAGGAGTAGTCAACCTGTTGTCTTGTGTAAAGCTGTTCTCCAGGGGGTCCTATAGTCTATGGTTTCTATTTCCCGGTGTGCAGCAGAAATCCAGGGAGGCTTTCCAACTGTTGGGTCAGTGACCCTGTATGCCACAGAGCCCCCCAGGATGTCTTGAGACTGTGGTATTGGTTTCCCAGTTGCTCTGTGCAGGGAGGAACTCCTGGGATGCCTTCAGGCTGTGGTGTCAGTTACCCTGAGTGCAATGGATCTCCTAGAATGTCTCTGGCTGTGGTGTCAGATGCCCAGATGCTTCGAGTGCAGTGGATCTTACGGGATGTCTCAGGATATGGTGTCTTCTGCGGAGCAAACTAGCTAGCAATCTGTCCCAGAAGAAAGGACTGGGTGGAAGGCAGCGTATGTTATGTTTTACTATGCACATAGATTAAGTTCATTATTGCCAGGAAAGTTTTCATCAAATTGTGCTGTGCTTAAATATGTCTAAATAAACTACTTGAGGCCAAACTTCCAAAGTTTGAACCAAAACCAGCCACTTACTCATGTTGAACTGAATCACCATCTTGCCTCCTGCAGGTTGTGACTCTGCTGGCAGTGGTGGTCACCCCCACAAGCATCAATTTCATTCTTCCAAAATTTCTTGGAAAACTTGATCCATTCTACCATGCTTCTTAGCTCTTTCTGGGGTACCATATTTATGCAACTATGCCTCGATTCTAGCTTATGACCTTACCTTTATATACCAGACCATCCAATTATTCTTTAATCAATGTCCTCCCTATTGATCATACCAATACTGGATATTCTTTTTTTCTTTTTTCTTCTTTTTTTTTTTTTTGATTTGTTCAGTAGATTTTTTTCTTTATTGATTTTGTTTAAACTTATTCTTATTAAAAATAACTCAACACTTTTCTTTTTTGATTTTTTTCAAAAACAATTTTTATTAGCTATTTTCTTCATTTACATTTCAAATGCTATCCCAAAAGTCCCCTATACCCTCCCCCCACCCTAATCCCCAACCCACCCACTCCTGCTTCCTGGACCTGGCATTCCACTGTATTGGGGCATATAATCTTCACAAGACCAAGGGCCTCTCTTCCCATTGATGGCCTACTAGGCCATCCTCTGCTACATATGCAACTAAAGACACAAGCTTTGGGGGGGGGGGTACTTGTTAGTTCATATTGTTGATCCTCCTATAGGGTTGCAGCCACCTTTAGCTCCTTGGGTGTTTTCTTTAGCTCCTTCATTAGGGGCCCTGTGTTCCATCCAATAGATGACTGTGACCATCCACTTCTGTATTTGCCAGGCACTCGCATAGCCTCACAAGAGAGAGAATATCAGGGTCCTGTCAGCAAAATCTTTCTGGCATATTTAATAGTCTCTGGGATTGGTGGTTGTATATGGGATGAATCCCCGGGTGGGGCAGTCTCTGTGTGGTTCTTCATTCCGTCTCAGCTCTGAAATTTGTCTCTGTAACTCTTTCCATGGGTATTTTGTTCCCCACTCTAAAAAGGAGCAAAGTATGCACACTTTAGTTTTCCTTCTTCTTGAGTATCATGTGTTTTGCAAATTATATCTTAGATATTCTAAGTTCCTGGGTTACTATCCGCTTATCAGTGAGTGCATATCATATGTATTCTTTTGTGATTGGGTGACCTCACTCAGGATGATATCCTCCAGATCCATCCATTTGCCTAAAAATTTCATAAATTTATTGTTTTTAATGGCTGAGTAGTACACCGTTGTGTAAATGTACCACATTTTCAGTACCCATTCCTCTGTTGAGGGACATCTGGGTTCTTTCCAGCTTCTGGCTATTATAAATAAGGCTGCTGTGAACATAGTGGAGCATGTGTCCTTATTACCAGTTGGAACATCTTTGGAGTTTATTCCCAGGAGAGGTATTGTTGGGTCCTCCGGTAGTACTATGTCCAATGTTCTGAGGATCTGCCAGACTGATTTCCAGAGTGGTTGTACAAGCTTGAAATCCCACCAGCAATGGAGGAGTGTTCCTCTTTCTCCACATCCTTTCTTTCCAGCATCTGCTGTCACCTGAATTTTGATCTTAGCCATTCTGACTGGTGTGAGGTGGAATCTCAGGGTTGTTTTGATTTGCATTTCCCTGATGATTAAGGATGTTGAACATTTTTTCAGATGCTTCTCAGCCATTCAGTATTCCCCAGTTAAGAATTCTTTGTTTAGCTCTGTACCCTATTTTTTAGTAGAGTTATTTGATTTCCTGGAGTCCAGTTTCTTGAGTTCTTTGTACATATTGGATATTAGTCCCCTATCTGATTTAGGATTGGTAAAGATCCTTTCCCAATCTGTTGGTGCCCTTTTTGTCTTATTGACAGTGTATTTTGCCTTACAGAAGCTTTGCAATTTTATGAGGTCCCATTTGTCAATTCTCGATCTTACAGAACAAGCCATTGCTGTTCTGTTCAGGAATTTTTCCCCCCTGTGCACATATCTTCAAGGCTTTTCCCCACTTCTCCTCTATAAGTTTTAGTGTCTCTGGTTTTATGTGGAGGTCTTTGATCCACTTAGACTTGATCTTTCTACAAGGAGATAAGAATGGATCAATTCTTATTCTTCTGCATGCTAACTGCCAGTTGTGCCAGCACCATTTGTTGAAAATGCTGTCTTTTTTCCACTGGATGGTTTTAGCTCCTTTGTCAAAGATTGAGTGACCATAGGTGTGTGAGTTCATTTCTGGGTCTAAAATTCTATTCCATTGATCAATCTGTCTGTCACTGTACCAGTTTCATGCAGGTTTTATCACAATTGCTCTGTAGTACAGCTTGAGATCAGACATGGTGATTCCCCCAGAGGTTCTTTTATTGTTGAGAATATTTTTTGCCATCTTAGTTTTTTGTTGTTGTTGTTATTCCAGATAAATTTACATATTGCCCTTTCTAAGTCAGTGAAGAATTGAGTTGGAATTTTGATGGGGATTGCATTGAATATGTAGATTGCTTTTGGCAAGATAGCCATTTTGACTATATTAATCCTGCCAATCCATGAGCATGGGAGATCTTTCCATCTTCTGAGATCTTCTTCAATTTCTTTCTTCAGGGACTTGAAGTTCTTATCATACAGGTCTTCCACTTCCTTAGTTAGAGTCACACCNAGGTATTTTATATTATTTGTGATTATTGTGAATGGTGTTGTTTCCCTAATTTCTTTCTCAGCCTGTTTATCCTTCGTGTAGAAGAAGGCCACTGATTTGTTTGAGTTTATTTTATATCCAGCTACTGCACTGAAGCTGTTTATCAGGTTTAGGAGTTCTCTGGTGGACTTTTTAGGGTTGCTTATGTATACCATCATATCATCTGCAAATAGTGATATTTTTACTTCTTCCTTTCCCATTTGTATCTGCTTGATCTCCTTTTGTTGTCTAATTGCTCTGGCTAGGACTTCAAGTACTATATTGAATAGGTAGTGAAAAAGTGGGCAGCCTTGTCTAGTCCCTGATTTTAGAGGGATTGCTTCCAAGTTCTCTCCATTTAGTTTGATGATGGCTATTGTTTTGCTATATATTGCTTTTATTATGTTTAGGTATGGGTCTTGAATTCCATGACTTTTTATCATGGAGAATCCTCTGGGGACTGTGAGACCATCCGCCGAGTTCGTGTCCAAGGTAGCCTGGGGCTGGCGCCAACCGGGGCTGGATATTCTTTAATAGCAATACTAATGTCCATGTACTGTCTTTTTCTTTTCTATTTGACTATTTTCTCTGTTCAGATCATTCTTGATATTTAGAGATCCTCTGGTATCTCTAAGGATTCATTTTGATTTACTTATTGTCCATAAACATGCTTCCTTGCTTTTAAATATCATATAATTTTACTGCATACCATTTTGTTGTTGCTGTTGTTGTTTCACTTATGACTTTTGTATCATTCACTCTCGTTTCCTGAGATATCTAACTTCTGACATGTTATCTCTCTATCCAACAGATCTGTTGCCTTACCTCTTGACAGGTGTCATATCTTTAGGGGTGAACTCACCTCTGGTACAATAGCATTCACTGCCTCAGCAGTTCATACTAATGGCAACATCTTAGACTCTATAAACAATTTCAATCCCTTTATTGTCTTGATTTCATGCTTTCTTGTTGTCAAATATCAATGTTACATATCTCTACTCCCTTATTTCTACCATATTCTCTTCTTTACCCTGTTATGAAGCTTGTTTTCCTATTGTCATCTTGATTCTACTTTTAAATATTTTGTTAAGTTCCTTGATTATTCACTTGATTTTCTTGCCTCTGCCACCTCACTGAAGTTGTTTGACCAATGACAAGGCCAGATGAATCCTATTTTCTGCTATTCCAAATCTATGTTTTTAGCTGCATGTATCTGAATGATGACACCTTAAGCTTAACTTGGATTGTAACACACAGTAATCACACTCAAATTCCCTAGTACATTTCTTTTTCTACTCATAGATAATTATCTTTTTCCTTCCAAATATTTCAATACATTCTCCCTCATACTCAGCCTTACCAATGACTTTATTTATTTCATCTGAAATAAATAGAAGCTCTAATAATAAGAGTACTACTATACATTTTCTTCACACCTAGATCCACATCTTACCACCAGACTTTCCCTGTTACCCAAACCTACTTAAGCTGTGTACTCCTTTCTCCCACTGAAACTCCTTTTTAAAGCTATGCCTATTCTTGTACAGTAGGTCTGGCACTTGAGAAATGTACTTACAGAACTCTCTCTTTTCCTGAGTTCACAAAATTTTTATTCTCTACTATCTTTCTCATTAAAACACACACATATTCACCTATTAGCTTTCAAAGCAAACAAGTAAACATATCATTCTTTACATACTTGTGACATAGCAGTATAGAGCTAGTACCAAGTCCTACTCTAAACCCATCAGAACAAATATAAACCTTGGTTGCTTTACTATTTTAAGTGAATTACTTGTGAATTTAGGAAGGATGGACAGAACGTTCAGGCACAAATTTGAGAAGACTTTAAAGTGGGAATATGTGAACACCAAAAGATGGCTTTGAACTCAGTGTTTCTGAAGTAGTCAGTCTGTTTCAGAATCAAGATAGTGACTAAAGGTCACAAGATATTAGTCACAGTGAAAGAGAAGCCATCCTGAACATTTATAAATGGCAGTTGGCATATTCAAAGGGCTTGAAAGGAAAGGTGACATGGAGTTCAAAGCAGGTACATGTTACTGATTTTAGAGCTAAAAAAAATCAAGGAACAACTAAGAACAACACAACTTCAAGAGTCAAAGGACATGCTAACTTGGGGTGGAAGAGGAAGACATGAATGTATACTACCACAGATTTTTGAGATACATTTAATTCAGACAGACTTGATTAGTTCAGTTCACTCTTACATTTCCAGGGATCTTCCCATAATACTTCTTTAGAATTTATGAAAAAGTTTGAAAAATCTCCAGATCTTAGAGTCACCTGAGGTTTTCCACTCCTTATTCCACTTGCCTGACTCAGTTTTCCATCTTTCCTCCTCTTTGAACTCTCTGTTTATACAACAGTGGGGACAAAGAGGAAGTTAATCTCTTTCTTCACATGCTTAAGTCCCTTATGTCTAGCCTTTGAATAGATTATGTAGCAGGCTTTACTAAAATGTTGGGAGTGGTGGCAATAATTTGTCTCACAACAACATAACATTAATCTCTGTTCTTTAAATAGCCCCATAATGTTGTTTATTAGGGCTCAAGGCTCTTGCTGTATTTGCCTGCTTCTATTTTTCTCCTATATTTCATCTCCTTTCTCCATACTTCTATCCTAAGCAATTTGTCAAGGTAATTCACTACACAAAGATTGATCTTTCCCTCAGGGGAATTCTGTGGCAGCTGCTAAGATTGGATTTACTTGGCTGCTGTTGTCATAGACTTATGTTGAAGCTCTTTAGACAATGCCTTTAATACTGAAATTCAAGCAAAAATCAAAGCATTGCCATTGCTGGAATTAATGATAGGACATTATGTCATGTAGTAATAGTACTTTATGGTACTAAGAAACAGGAATCAATCCAAAGCAACATATATAATACATATCATTAAAAATAACTAGCGTATCAGATCTAGGTTCTAAAAGTTGGCAATAAACTTAAGGTAGAATAATAAATAGCTGTATTTGGTGTACAAAAGTTTTATGTACATTTAACAGAACTACAAAATAGTTAAAAGACTTTTAAAATTACAAATCTGTAATTTCTAACAAATTAAAAAGTATCAGAAGAAAAGTTTGATGTAAACTTAAAATAGAAAGTTTAAGATATTGCTACCACTACCCTCGGAAAGAGATATGTGTCATTGAACACATGCCTAATAGCCATAATGTGTATTTTGTCTGTGTTTGGGGAGAGAATAATTTCAAGTCCTGTGTTCACTATTATAAGACCCTAAACATGCTGCTTGAAATTTATTTTACTTTTTATACTTGTTCTAAACCATTATTTTCATTCAGAAAATAAACGTTGAGTCCTTACATTATGGGCACTATACTAGGCTCCGTGGTTTAAAAATGCAAAGACCCAAACTCTACCATTAAGCAGTTTATAGTCTCATGGACCAACCAACTTTTTACAACCAACTTCAGTGGAGGAAAAAATATGCACAGTTGGATCCTACTCAGCTTGCCACTTAATTTTTCTGATGCCAGGATGGTAGTCTACGCAGACAAGATGTGTATAGGAGAGAAATAAATGATAGACACCTCTCCAAGCTGACAGTGCAGAACAGGAATAAAATGGAACATACTCAAACATCTGTGTTGGTTACAATGCAAAGTGTAGGGTGTGTTGAGGATGGGATGGAACAGAACATCCCAAATACATTAACTGAAAATTAAACAGGGCCTAGATTGTGAAGGACTTTGCATATTCTGTGAAAAGACCTGGATTTTTATATAATATACTTTGGATTCTTGTTGACTCTATCCACTAAAAAGAGTGGCGGCTTATGTTTTCTTTAACACGGTCACTCCAGAAGTCTTGAGAATGGAAAACAAGTTAGGGCAGGGGAAGAGCTGAGTAACTGCCACATTTGTGTAATGAGTGACAAGAAAGAGGTCAAACAAGAAGGAATGGATGGGCAATAAAAGAACGAGAGAACACACCTCTGGGTTTGGTGTGCAGGTGATGAAGTGTGCTGATTTAATAGGAATCAGCTCAAAATGTGTAGAGAAAAATCCTTCCCAGAGCTTTCTCATCTGTTTATATGCTCCAATTAAGAATACCAAAATCATTGCTGAAGGGCCATAGCCTGCAGGTGTCGTTGGTTTACAATTAAATGGAGAATCAGAGTCTAACAGATTCTCCTATGACCCAGAGCCAACTCTGTATCAAGGCGTATTAACAATGACAATTGGAATGAGTTACGTTATTGACTCTCATCTCACAGGATGAAAGAAGAGAAGGGAGATGTGGTGGTATGTGTTGCTGGGGGTACTCCCTGCATTCTAATGGCATCCTGTAGCCCTGATTTTTGACAGCAGCACATTTGTGGCAGCTGCAGAGTGGTTTTACTTAAATCCACTTCAGCCTGTGCATTTAGCTGCCACGTACCATTAGGCTTCCTATCTTTAGAACATTAGTCAGGGCTGTAAGTCATACAATATTCCAGAGGAGTTATATGTAGCATCAAGAGCAAACACCAAATGGATGGAAACTATTTCAAAACTCCAGTGGTTTATTTAAGTATCCACCTGGCTTTCAAATTCTGTGTGACATTTAAGTCTGAATATTCTAACACCATGCCTAACTCTGATGCATCTGTGTGCCCCAGAAAGGCAATCTAAGGGCAGTATGATATATATACACACCTGCATTTCTTATAGGCAGTTGGACAACAAACAGGGATGTGTTCTATCATCAACTTTGTACCTGATCTTTCTCCAAATCATTTGATTACCCCACCCAATTTCACTTTTCCTTCTTACTACATCCCTTTATAGTCACATAAAACTGTAGAGTGAGGATAAAAGTAGAGTGAATGGGAGGCAGGAAACCCTCACTGAGAAAGAGATGGAGACAGAGAAACCTGGAGCAGGACTGTGCATCTCTTTGAACAAATAAAAACGGCAAGTCCGTTGACTAACTCAACACATACAAGGAAAGAATTCCAAGAGCAAACTTTGAAATATTTGCAGAGAGGCAGATCGAAGAGATATAATTGCAAATACCATTAAAAGATAGCAAGTGAAATTGTCTAAGCACTTACTACTTTGCAGAGTAAGAATCCAGTACAGAGAAATGGGCATACCCACTGCTCAGAGAGAAATCTCATGACAGAGATGGACAGACACTTAGGGGCCACTGAGACTTGTTTGTCAAGCTCTTCCACTTGCCAGCAGAGTGACTTTAATGGTGACATTTAGACTTTAAGCCTTAGGCTACTTTATCTTTCACTTGGGAATGGGGACTTAGAACTGTGGAGGGCATTGTTGTCTGAAGCACGCCATGTGCCTCCAGTGTGGACACTGGCTGGAAGCTGTCGTGTACTAACATGAATGATCGCCAATTTCCTGGCTGTCCTAGAGCCCTGCACAGAGCTACACAAGAGAAAAGCATGTGTTCGTGGTAGACTTAGAACATTAAAAACAGGAAATGTAAGCTTATAAAATAAGGAGAGTATAACATCAGTTAGTAAAAGCAAAGCTACTATTGTTTGTGTGGATGAACAATCACTGTTCCTCTAGGGCTACAGTTGAAAGGCTTTGCCCATTTTTTTTTTATTATTTATTTTCAGAATGTCAGGTGTTAATGTCAGTGGTGTCTTGATCATGGCTACTCGCCTAAGCCATTTGTACATATCTGTACCCTTTCCCGTTACTCAGCAAATAGGGTGGGTAGATGAAGGTACCCATCAATCAACTCCTCAGTTTATAGCTGAGAAACCCAAAGCAGCACCCTCCTTAACGCATGGAATAGATTTGCTTTATCAGAATCTCTGCACAATGGAAGCCACCACTGCCACCTGAGCTTAGCACTTCCCAGCAAGCTCACTTGAATTAAGTGGGCTCCATTTTACTCCTGCCTGGTATTTTAAAATGCCATCAACACGAACTGCAAAAGTGTTCACAGGCCCAGTGACTTTCACTCCGCGTCTAATGGTTACTATTCATCATCTAAAACCATTGCAACAGCAGTGATAATGGCCTAGCCCTCTGTGACCTGGAAGCCCTCCAGGAATCAATTTGCATTAGCAAAGCTTTGCCCCACTAGGCCTAGCCTGCTCCTTCACAGACCTCCCCTTATGCTGTGCTGGGAAGACATTGCCCTCATTAACCATGGACTTCCCCATTTCTTTTGGTGTGAATCCAATTCCAATGTTCTAGTCTCCTGCAATCCCACCAGTAACACACATAAGATAACTATCTTGTTAGGTCTCAAACCCAGAACAAATGGCTGAGGTGTCTGTTTCTCATCAAAGAAGACCTAACCTGACTCCCAGGTTCTCCCAGCATCCCTCAGTCCCTACCTGCCCCCTAGACTAAGCTTCTGTAGTTAAGGGTATGGGCAACTCTTCCCCAGTTGCCCTTCCCTATATAATCCAGCCATTTTGATTACCTGGCCCTTTTGTCTGTCCTTTACTCCCCTGGTCTCCGGGCTTTCTCTCCTTCCCTCTTCCCTCTCCATTCTCCTCACGTGGTACAGCTCAGGGTCAAGTTCACTGAACTCTCCAAGATGCCCCTGCCCCTGGCTATTCTCTCCCTTTTGTCTAAAATAAACCTTTTCTTCCACCATACCTAGGAATAGTTATGTCCTTTCTTTTTAATTTCTTTTCTATCCATATCTAAAATATAACAAGTAATTTTAAGAGGCTCTTCACAATGCCAGATTGGGTTGCCATGCCATGGTGTGTCAGAAAGGGGAAAGCATTGCTAAGACACCATTCTGTGCCCTTATATTTGTGCTTTAAGGGGGGCTGCTATTGTCTGGATGTTTGTATCTCACACAGATTTACATTTTGCAACCTAATCTCCAAGGTGATGTCTTTAAGAGATGGGGTCTTTAAGAGGTGATTGTGTCACGGGAGCAGAGCTCTCATAAATAAAATTAATGTCCTTGGCTGGGCGTGGTGGCGCACGCCTTTAATCCCAGCACTCAGGAGGCAGAGGTAGGTGGATTTCTGAGTTTGAGGCCAGTCTGGTCTGCAAAGTGAGTTCCAGGACAGCCAGGGCTATACAGAGAAACCCTGTCTCGAAAAACAAAACAAAAAAACAAACAAACAAAAAGTTAATGTCCTTATGAAAGAAGCATAGGGTAGTTTGTTGGTTCCTTTTGCCCTTGCATCAAAGGCTCTCACCAGACAATGGCCATGCTTCTGTACTGACATTTGACTTCTCCCCTACACAAACTATAAGAAATGATTTACTGTTTATATAAATTACCCAATGCAGCTTATTTTGTTCTTGCATTCCCAAAGTTCTACAACATATACCAATGACACTTTGGACTCAGAGTAGTTCTTTCTTGTCCAGAGTTGATTAAGACACTGTGTGGCTTCATGGGCATGTGGTCTGCATGTGCTACATCATCTCATGAGTATCTGTAACTCTAGTTTCAGGGAATCCAACACCTTCTTCTGGATTCTGCTGGCAGGCATGAACACGGTGCGCAGACATGCATGGCAGCAAGATAGTAATACATATGAACTTTAATGTAATGTAATTTAATTTTTAAAATAAAATAAATTAAATTTGAAAGGCTGTGACCAGGAAAAGCGAGCTCAAGCAGAATCTCTGAGTATTTCTTACAGTGGGTCGCAGGTCACCAGGAGCACTGACTCTCTTTCTCTTTAGCCACCTTTGGTGGAGCCCAGACCTCTAAAATCACAGCCCATCTTGTCGTTTTGGGTTGCTTTCCTTGTCCTTCAGGATCCACTCCCTACGCTTCCACCTGCTGAGGTGGAATGATGAGGAGCGCAGAATCTGCTGGGTTACAGATCCTAAGCCCCACCTCCAAATACTTCCATTCAGGAAGTCTTGGAAGTGGCTGTGGAACCTACCTGGCAATTCCCAGGTACACAAGTTTCAGGATTGCCTTCTTCTTATGAAAGGAGAAAAAAATACCTTTGCTGGAAACATGAGTTTCTGAACCACATCATCTAGCTTTTGGAATAGTTCATTCTCCTCATGAGGTACCATTTATCCAAACTCATCGAGGTTGACCACAAGACCCAGTTACCAAGAAGTTCAGCAATCTTACAGATCTTTTTTTTTTTAAAGATTTATTTATTTATTATATGTAAGTACACTGTAGCTGTCTTCAGACACTCCAGAAGAGGACGTCAGATCTTGTTACGGATGGTTATGAGCCACCATGTGGTTGCTGGGATTTGAACTCCGGACCTTCAGAAGAGCAGTTGGGTGATCTTACCCACTGAGCCATCTCACCAGCCCAATCTTACAGATCTTGACGGAATTTCCTAGCTGCACTCCCTTCTTTGATCCTATGGTCACAGATTTGGCCTACATGAACCCATCCACCTTGCTGTAGAGATTCATCGCCTCCACTCTCTAAGTTACCTCCTCCACCTCACCAGAATGAAGCCCATTGCAGAAAAGCAAATATACAAACAGAAACTACTTGCGTCTCCATGGAGGCTTGCCTTACCGTAAAACAATGCAGATATGTAAGCCAAATGTTATCAATATTGTTGAAGCTTGCTTGAGTTACATTGTCTAATTTCAAGGTCTAACACTCATTTACTGATTTTATCCTACAGAAAATGTCAAAGCTGTATGATTCACATTCAAGTCAAAGGTCCTTGTGAAGAACACTAACTGTCCTGTTCTGATTATTCATTCTTGTGTTTGATGTACTGGACTCTCGAATTTTATAGGTCTGTCTCACAGATTATTCTGAACACTAGATCATTCATTTTCTTCTTTTCTTACTTGTTGGGGGTTAGTCTGATGTTACTTGTATTTAAATGCTAAATACTGGCCCCCAAGATCTAGTTAACCCAGACGAGCAGATGCTCATGTACACCAAGTAAAGCTGTGTAAACCTTGCTCCCCAATTTAAAACTGGAGGTTAAATAAAACTGGCAACAGCCAATTACTGGGGAGGGGGGGGATGAAGAGAGGTGGAGTTTGAGTTACCAGGCTGGGAGTTGCAGCTAGGCACCAGGAGGAGAGAAGGGAGGAGAGAGGGAGGAGTTTGGAGGAGAAGAGGATGGGAGAACAGGAGGCCTCTGTGAGTCATGAAGGACCAGCAGTGAGTGCCAGAGTGATATGCCTCCCCAGGACGCCAGACTGTTGGAACAGAAGTAACCCAGAGAGTTTCAAACAGTAAGTATTTGGAGAACACAAGTGAGCCAATAACTAGACTGGCATTTAGAGTTTTGTATAAGGGGTGGTCCCCCAGATGGCCCCTAAGTTACACAGAACTTAATAAATAAATACCATAATTTGAGTCTCATTCATTTAAAGTTAGGCAGGGATGCGTTTAATAGCTACTTTTATACACTACTTGTGATCCTTATTCTGTTAGCCCATTATCATCTCTGACTCTAGCATTCAGGCCTCGGGCCACTTCTTCCCAGTGTCTTCACTCACTCATCAGGGATTTGACTCAGACACATTTATGTGAGAGATCATAAATTGAAATAGATCACTTTCCAGAAAACCTCACTCAGGCATCAAACTACCTATGTGACATATTGGGTTCCATGATTGGCAGACCTCACATTTAGTGTTCCAAGATGACTAAATCCCTGCTTTCTTTCCTGAGAACCCTGGAACTATATGCTCCATCTCAAAAACCAAGCCTCAGTCTTAGCTAATCTCACATCCGTCTTTCAGACTGCATAAGTCAAACACTGTGGCAAGCCTCAACTCCTAGCTTTCTTCTCTTACCTTACATTTAGTCAATAAATCCCTCAGCCCTGTCTTCAAAATGTTTATAGAATCCCATCAGCGCCTCACCACCCACACCTCCGCTCTGAAATGAGCAAGTGAGTTGCCGATGAGTGGAGTCATGCAGCTTTCAGAAATAAACTTATCTTAGTAACACTGATGAACTCTGGTTCTAGTTAGTTTTTGTCAAAATGACACAGCTAGAGATCGCCGAGAAGAGGGAATCACGAATAAGAAAATGCTTCCATGAAATTAGCCTATAGGCAAGTTTCTGGGACATTTCTTAATTAGCTATTGACATTAAAGGGTCTAGATCATTGTTGGCAGTGTCACCCTTTGACATATGGGCCTGGGATGTGAAAGCAAGCAGGCTGAGCATGCCCATAGGGAGCAACACTCTTCTGTTGCCTTTGCATCAGGTTTCTGCCTTCAGTTCTGGCCCTCATTTCCCTGGATGATGGTCTACAAACTGTAAAATTAATAAACTATGTAGAAGAAAGGGAAAGAACATACACAGACTGGACCTAGGACCCCTGCAACAACTGGGGTGAGGGCTTTCTCTAAAGCTTTTGCCTGTCTGTGGATCCTGTTCCCCTAACCAGGCTGCCTTGTCTGGCCTTGGTGGGAGAGAATGTGCCTAGCCCTGCAGAGACATAATATACCAGGGGAGGGGATACCCAGCAGGGGCTATACTCTCTCAGAGGAGTAAAGGATGGGAGAATGGAAGGATGGACTGTGTGAGGGAAAACCAGGAGGAGAGGGACATTGATCAGGATGTAAAGTGAATAAACAAATTAATTAATGGAATAAATAAATTAAGTCCTTTCTTCCCCAGGTTGATTTCTGTCATGGTGCTTTATCCTGGTAATAGAAACCTTAACTAAGACAACACTTAGTGTCTCGGTACAGATTATCCAAAAGATGCTTAGGGAGAAGATTCAATACTGAGTCTATACAGTGTAGCAACTGCAGTGATCTCCTATGACGACTCCTGCCAAAGACTTGAAGGGTACTTTCATAATGCCCACGTCACAGTTTTTGCTTATCCTACAATGATACATTTATCTCTGTCTGTGTTGCTTACCTATTCCATCTGTCATCTAACATTAACCTCGGAGAACTGTGAGTCACTAGGATAGCCTCCTTCTCCAGATCCTAGCCCAGACAACCTTCATTTTTGACCCCTGGAAGACAGCTGAATTTCAAAGCTTCGAGGCCTGACCTGAGGTGAGCAGAGCTTATGGTACTGGGAAGAACCCTGGACGAGGTAGCTACCAGGAAGTTTGCGGCATCTTTTACCTGACTGACTCAGTCCAGACAAATAACTACCCGTTACCGTTTCCTCCCCTGTAAAATGAGGGGTGATAGCAATATCTACAAATATGAATGATGAAATACTATTTACCTAGAACAAGTGGATTGCTGCCAAGATGGAAAATGCTATTGCAATACATAGGAAAAAAAACAACTAATAAACGTGTAAGAAAAGTGCTATTCAAAGATGTAGAATTCTAGAAAATGAGATAGCTCAGTGGGTAAAGCACTTGTCTTGCAGGCTGACAACCTTGATCACCGGAACCACGTGCAAATAACTCACTCCCTCAAGTTGTCCACTGAACTCCGTACATTCGCCATGGCATAGATGCATGCGACTTTAACCACAAGCAAATAAATAACCACAGCTTTAAAACAAATATACTAAGAAAGGTAGACATAACAGACAAGAAGGACTCGGCTGGCTTATTTTATGACAACCCAACACAGACCAAAGTCATTTGAGAGGACTGAATCTCAATTGAGAAGATGCCTCCAGAAGAGCAGGCAAGCCTGCAGGGCATTTTCTTAATTAGTGATTGATGGGGGAAAGCCCAGACCACAGTGGGTGGTGCTCCACACCATAGTGGGTGGTGCTCAGTGGTGGACCCTGAAGAGACCACATCCAGTAGATAGACACACCCCCCAGTAGAGAGATGGGGCCATCTACCCATCTTCAAAATTTTTGACCCAGAATTGTTCCTGTCTAGAGGAACTGATGAGACAAAAATGGAGCAGAGACTAAAGGAAATGCCATCCAGTGACCAGCCCAACTTGGTAATCATCCCATGCACAGGCACCAAACCCTGACACTATTACTGATGCTATGTTGAACTTGCAGACAGGAGCCTAGTGTGGCTGTCCTCTGAGAGGCTCTGCAAGCAGCTGGCTGAGACAGATGCAGATATTTATAGGTAACCATTGGACTGAGGTCAGACATCACTATGGAAGAGTTGGGGGAAGCATTGAAGGAGCTGAAATGGATAACAACCCCATTGGAAGACCTACAGTATCAACCCCTGGCTCCCCTGGGAACTCCCAGAGACTAAGTCACCAAAGAGCATACATAGGCTGGTCTGTGGTCCCTGGCACATATGTAATAGAGGACTGCCTTGTCTGGCCTCAGTGGGAAAGCATGCACCTAATCCTGTAGGAGGATGCTGGGGGTGGGGGATCAATGAGGTGGGGATGGGTGGGTGGGCAGGGGAGTACCCTCTCAGAGCCAAAGGGGAGATAGGAGGAAGGAGGGATTGAAAAACTCTGGGAGGGGGCACTGGGAAGGGGACAACATTTAGAATGTAGATAAATAAAATGATTTAATTTAAATAAAAGGAAAAGAAAAGAAAACAGGCTAAGCAAGCCGCAAAGAGCAAGAGTAAGCAACCACCTCCATGGCTGCTCCCCCAGCTCCTACATCCAGCTTCCATCGTTTGGAATTCCTGCTATGTCTTTCCTCTGTGAACTGTGACTCAAGAGATGGAAGCCAAATAAACTCCTTTCCCCCCAGATTGCTTTTGGTCCAGGGGTTCTATCACAGCAGTAATAACCCTGACTAAGACAAGGACTATTGTTCTACTGAGATTTAAAGGCTTTTTTTTTTTTTTTTTAACGAACTTTTTTTTTTTTTTGAGTTCATACTTTTATTCTTAAGTTTTCTCGAACTGCTCAGCATCTTATACTTTATTTAACCAAATATATGTTTGCGGGGAGTGGAGGAAGCTTGAGTGTTTGGAAGCCTGAGTGGGTGTGTGTTGTTGATCTGAGTCAGACACGTCTAGGACGGAAGACTCAGACCCATGGGAAAATGACAAAGCCTTCCCCAGGGTAGGCTTAGGGCAACAGCAAAGTCTTCCCCCTGGTCCAAGTGTGAACCTTGATAGTGTGTGCAGAAAATATCCACCATACCTTCCTCCCCCGGGTGCTTATGGCCTGCTGACTTCTCTCCTACAGAGACTGATCCTACAGAGATTAGCTCAAACTGCCTTGTTGACCCAGCTGCAAACCATGAACGGTCCTCCTTGTTCAGCTGTATGCATCAACCTTAACTCTCTGTTCAACAACGTATAACAAAAACACAGACACGCCGAGCTTCCAAAGCCCGGGCCACGCAAGACCAGCTTTGCTTTATTTCCTCATGTCTCTGGCCAGGTCCATCTCTCAAGCTAGGCTGGGCTAGACATTTCATATATACATGTTTATGTATTTCCCATTAGATGATTTCATGTTCTTTTCTGATACACACATCAGTGGAAATATGTGTCACATGTTTAACTAATATAAAGAAATGTACCTGTACATATGTGTGAAATTCAAACTTTCCAGCAGGTTTGATGGACAAACTAGAACTGTAGTTTTGAGATGAACTACAGAGAATTTGTCTCTTGTGATTTTCATTTTAACATAAATTATGACTAATCATACTTAGTGTTTTATTTGTAAATACATACAATGTTATCAGCTATGACACAGGTTTGAACATTGCTAAAGCACTGAGCGGACTGTTACTTGTGGAAGACATAACTAAATGACTTAATGAGTGGTCAAATAATTAGATACTGACAGGGCTCCTCCTTTCCACATGTCTCTTCAGCATACCTCATCTTCTGCTTCTGTAGAATTAAACCAGCCATTAGAAAATACAGGTTATAATTTTTAGAAAAACTTCTATGAGTTTTTTATAGCTCTTCTTGCTCCAAAAAGTGATAGTCAATGAGTCAAAGAGATAGCATTGTGGGGTGAAACTTTGAATTAGTATATCCGTCCTGTATAGTATTATAGCCCATGCTAAAGTCATTTTAAAAAACAATGTGGAATTTTGGGGGAGTTATACTTATCTTTGGGTGTGTGTGTGTGTGTGTGTGTGTGTACCTGTGTGTGTGTGCCTGTGTGCATATGGAAGCACATGATGATATATTCACCTGTGGATGTCAGAAGTTGATACTAGGGCGCCTTTCTCAACCACTCTTCACTTTATTTCCTGAGACGGGGTCCTGTTTTTAAAAATAAGATGCATTTTATTGTTTTAATTTTACTATTTTAAGTTACGTATACGTGTGTGGCTATGGGTATGTGAGAAGAAAGGAGAGCACTGGACCTTCTGGAGCTGCAATTGAGCAGTTGTAAGCCACCCACCACAGGTACTGGGAACTAAGTCAGCTCCTCTGAAGGGCTACTATGTGCTCTTGACCACTGAGCCATCTACCCAACAGCTCTTCCCTGAGCCTGAAGCTCACCATTTTGGCTACATCAGTGACCAATGAGTTCTAAAGACCTACTTCTGCCGCTCCCTGCCCCAGGGTTACAGATGCTTGTGACCAAGCCTGACTTATTAATGTAGACTCTTGGGCTCAGAACTCAAGCTTCTCATGCTTGTGTAACAATTTTTTGTACCAACTGAAGCATCTCCCTATCACCTAGAACATTTTTTAGACTATATTATAGGCTAGAGAGACAGCAAACAGTATTTGTTGTTCCTGCAGAGACCTATCATTCAGTTCCCAGTTCCCACATGGCAGCTTGTAACTGTCTGTAACTCCACTTCCAGGGTATGGGCTGCCCTCTTCTGGACTCTATGGACACCAGGCACATATATGGTGCACATACATACATGTAGACAAACAGTCATAAAACAAACAGAGGTTTTTTAAATTATGTTACAAATAGATTATGTCAAATAAATTTGAATATATATTATATTTTAGATTTCCTTATGCTTGTTCAGAAATATGTTCAATGCCAAATTATACAACAATTTTGAAAATGTATATTAATCTAGATTTCATTAAGAAAGTGAAGCCAGTCAACTAATTTGACTAGATAAAAATTAGAGACAGAATTATGGACCTACACAACCACAGAAAGGCCTGGACAGTCAGGGTGAGAGAGTTGGTTTCAGAAGTCTCAGAAGTGGAATAATTTCAGGGATGCTGTACCCCATGGTCTTTGCCACTTGAAGACTCCAAATGCAAACCATTTAGGAGGAGCCCCAAGTCAAAGCAAGTCAACACTAGTCACTCTAGGCATCAGCTCTTGGCATTTTACTGAGTCAGGCACAAACCAGCCTGGGTTAGGTATTCCTGGAGCATCTTCACTTCTTTAAGAAAACAAAGAACATGGCTAATTGGATCCTGTTACGCAGAGGAAATTGCGCACATCCTAAGATTGTAGCCTTGCTCCTCCTTACTTGTTTTTGGAAACTCTTCATCTTGTGAAAAACTACCCAACCTGGTATGAAGGTGTGAACCTGGCAAGAAATAAGCTGGTCTTGCCTGCCACAAAAAAAAAAAAATCTCAGGCCTCATATCAGTCAGGTGACTGTGTCTCATCAAGATCATTTAGATTCAATTTATTTGGCTCCTATCAATGCACATTTTATCATTCCAAAAGCAGTTCATGCCAACCTCACCCCTCACTTCAGGATCCATGCTCAATGTTTTCCTCCTGGACAACTAACTCATAGTCACTGTGATATCTCCACACCTGGACCTTTTCACCATGGCGCATGCTTGACTTAGCTCTCTCTAGGTTTAAAAGTGCATGGGTATAAAGTAAAATGCTGAGGGCTAATATTTTGTGTATGCCGTGCAAATTTATGTGTGACAAACCCATCAGGGACTTTAGGCAGGGGATGTGATAAAAATTCTCATTCCTCGAATCTACTAAAGCGGAAAAAAATACCAGAATGTGGCGAATGAGAGAAGCAGCAATAGTTAATTATCATGACACACAGCTCATCTGTAATTAATCCTTTTCTTCAGCAGGATTCTGCAACTGTAGCATAAAAAAAAAAAAAGCGGGTCAGATGATGCTTTAATTAAGGCTCTGCAATGTTGCTGCTTCTACAGCAACAAGAACTGTTTTTTGTCTATAGGTGTGTGTGAAGCACTACAAATATTTTCTTAACATCTTTACAGAGTGCTGTTTAAGCATCTTTGCTAGCATTATGTCTGCAGACAGACTGATTACAATTCAAAAGAGCTTCCAGTGCTCCTCACACCCATCATAGGAGCCACTAAAACAATCTAAATGCCATGCCAGTGGGAGGAGACACTCTCACCAAGGAGCTATCAGGAAAACATGAGGTGCTGCTGCAATCGAGAATGGCATGCCTTGAAAATTTTACAATTCACTTACAATGCTGCCCAGACTCAGGGCAAGGGCCTGCAGTGAATGCTCGCTTGACAGGGTCTGATTGTGGTGAATCTCCTACCGTCCTTGGGAAATACCGATCCACAGTGGCAAGTAGTCAGTGCCGGAATGTATGTGGAGGGATGGTGACATAAGAATTCTTTAACAGTCCTTCTCCTGTGTGTACAACAATGGAAAATTTCATATATGATATTGTATGTATGTATGTATGTATGTATGTATGTATGTATGTATATGTGTGCATATCCTGGCCTATGATACAAAAGTCATTGCCAATGCAGATGTGAAAGCCTGCAGAGGCTGCGATGGACAGCAGTGGCTCGCCATTGTCTATGCTGGTACACAGTCAGTTGAAGTCTCCTGAATCCTATGGTTAAATAGGATTGTATAGATAAATAATAGGGTCACTCAGAGTTGTGTGTGAGAATCTGTCTTTATAGCATGTTCTCTGTGCAGTCCAAGTTTCCCTTGTCCATGGTAACCAATTACACTATCCTAAGAAGTGGCCAAGACCTGTTGGCCAAACAGCCCACTTCTAGATTCTGAGAAGAATGCTCAGCAACACACTATGTTCAGTCCATTTGCGTGTTATATGCTCAGTTCACTAGCATTTTTAATATATTTAGTCCATTTGCATATTATATGGTGTGCAGTTCATTTGGATGTTGTATGTGCTGTGTCATCCAAAATTATAAAGCAGTTCTTACTTGGAGAGCTTAGGAGATGCCTGGTCTTAGCCTTTTGCTCTATGTTGCCTATCAGCAGTTGACAATTATTCTTTATCTAAAATAGTCTGCTAGATTTGGTAGGGAAGTGCTTCTGTAACTAATAAAGCACTTGACAAGCTAGGGTGGGGGGGAGCCCTTTTGTAATTCTGCTGATTGCATCCTAGGCACAGAGAAATTTACCAACTGTTTGCCCCCAAGCATAAAATTCTGTTCTCCTCTGTGTTCTCCTCTATGGCATTAGTAGTTGGTTCTCTGAGACTATGTGTCTGAGGTCCTCAGTTTGACCCAATGTACCTCAATATATGAAGACCTTATCTCTCTGAGGATACAATGGTAGGGTTTGAAGCACACTGGAAAGAAGATAAGGATGAGGACTAGATGTTAAAGTCCCGGGGTTCTTTGGTTGGTTGATTTGTTGTTTTCCGATATATATATATATATATATATATATATATATATATATATATCATCAAAGATAACTCTTGGCAGAGTCTTTCTTTCTTTGCATTTCTCAGCAGCACATAGTAACAGCCACAACAATTCTCTTCTGTGGAATGTGGAAACATTTGCCTCAGTCCTTGTCATAAACCTGGAGCACACAATGGCTATTCAGAGATCAGTGGACATGCAGAAAACCAGAGTTCTTTTCTCAACCCACCACTTCTGTCTCTCATCAGACTCTGGTAGAAGTTGGCATAGGCATATAGAGCAGCTAAAATTACCAAGGGAAGGCAACAAAGGTATGTTTCTAAGATTCACTTCCTTCTTTTAGAAAATCAAGCTGGTTTACCATCCATCCCATAATTGTTGTGTTGTCTGCTTACTTATGCATAGACAACCCAAAGTCCATGACTTTCCCTGAGCTTTAGGACCTCCTCTAAATAGATTCAAGATGTAAAAGCCAAGGAGAAAGCTCTGCGATTGGTATTAGAACTGTTTTAGGCCCTAGAAATCAGTGTTATTTGATCTTTCTTATATGTGAATGCCAAAAATATTGTGGAAAACATGGCCACAGTGCTCAGACTATCTGTTGGTACCTGGTATCTATGGGCTACCTCACAGAGATCCATTGTTTAGATAGCATGATGCTAGTGGCACTTAGAATAGAAATGTTAGCAGTACCTTTGTGGTTCATATGACAGACACCAGATGAGCTACCACACATATCTCTTCCAAGCCCTCTCTTCTCGTTCCCCTCCAAACTCTCCAATTATAACAGGAAAAGAAGAAAGTAAGGAAATAAAGACTGGGAAGAAATGGGGAGAGAGAGGGAGGGAAAGAATGAATGAATGAATGAATGAATGAGATGATGCGTAGGTACACGTGGATATTATCCTTTGCAGCTGAACAGCTACAGCACTCATAATGCATACTTTGTTCCTAACTCTTACCTAAAATAATATTAGCATATATATGTTATGGGGTTCTCTTCTGGAACCTTTGCCAATAGTAATACAGAATGTATGTGTAATTGAAAACCAGACAATTCAAAAATCATTCCAGGAAACAGTTTCTCTACCTCTCCAAGAGTGGAGAAGGGAGCCATAAGATCAGATTTTTCTTTTTTTATGTCCTGCATAAAGTCTGGTGTGAGAGCCTAGAGCTGTAAAGTAAATCAGGAAAGAGAATCAAATATAGTAATCCACATTTGATTAAGGAAATTAAAAAATTCCTTAAAAATTTCTTCAATTCTAATGGCAATCAAAACTCAGAAAAGTGGAGGAAATGGCTGCAGATCACACAGACATTTAGCAGACACCTTTGAAAGATAAGGTTTATGTTAGTGTGAAGAAATGGCTAACTTTGACTTTCCCTCAAGCCTTGCTCAATGTCCTGTGACTGCCAGAAAAATAAAGCCCAAATATGTAAATGCTCACAATGGATTTAAAGTTAAATAAGGTGTGTCAGCAATATGTGCATATAGGGAGCATCTTGTTGCTGTGTCTTAGCTTTTTTGGGAAATAAAGTGTTTGGTTAGAGAATAGCAACACGGGACTCACGCTGTGGCTTCTGGAGTAAAAAGGACTCGCTGACTGTGCAGACAAAAGACAGTGCTAAATGGCAATACACAGACTGAACACATCCTAGTTTTTCTTCATATGAATATCAGGTGTCAAGCAACTAGAAGAACATGACAAAGCCAGAATCTTAATCTATAAAGCATGAACCTCTTCTAGGGTCACACGGTGTCTAATATATACCCCATAATCTTCAATCCACATTTGAGTTGTCAGAGAGAATTAGACAAAAGGGCAAATTAACTGAAGACACATCTTTCCAGCTGTCCTTTGGGCCAGCTGCAGGCACATAGGAATGTCAATAGTACAAATTAATGACTTGCCCATATCTATACAGTGGTATTACTCCTGTTGACTATGAAATAAAAGAGTCGCTATCCGCCTGACGTGGTGGTGCACGCCTTTAATCCCAACACTCGGGAGGCAGAGGCAGGCGGATTTCTGATATTCAAGGCCAGCCTAGTCTACAAAGTGAGTTCCAGGACAGCCAGGGCTATACAGAGAAACTGTCTTGAAAAAAAAGTTTCTATCCACACATACATGTATATGCACTGAGACACTGCACTCACACTTTCTGCTGTCTTTCTTGACAGCACCCCCACCTTGCACCACAAACTCACTCAGTCTTTTGATTTTTCTTCTCTCCCCAGAACAGAACTTCAGTGGTTGTCAAACACAGACCTGGTTCTTTGGCAATTGAGGGAGTCAGGCTGAGCTAATTAAGACAGATCTAGTGCTTTAAATATGTTCTTCATGGTAGGATTCAAAGGACTATTAATTCTGTAGATGTGAGGTATGCAAAAAAATTGTCGAGGAGCCCAAACACAAAATGATACATCACAGGTAAGCATCGCAAAGACCGGAAGAGACTGGCACACGGGCACCAGGCTGCCAGACCCACCGTCACTCCAACTCCCTATCTCTGTCTTCTAGCAGAGGCCTAGGGCCCACGAAATGGTGTGTTTCACTGAGTCTCTGGCAAGCACGCTGTGAGTCAACCTGTGAAGAAAGATTTGTGCTGCTGGCAGGTAAGAGCAACTGATGCCACGGACCGTTCACACTGGGTGACCCCGTGCCTCCAGCCTACCTGCTAGGACAATGATCAAGACAGGAATCTTAGAGACTTTTCCTCTGCTTTCTAGCACCCCACAAAAACTTTGAAAATAGTAACAATGTAATCCTGCTTTCTTTGGGCGTCTGATCCTTTGACTTCTTGTCTCAACATTTTTTTCCCCTTCATTTATAAAAACAGACACTGAAGGAAGTGTGAGCTGCGGCACAGTCTTCTTGCAGTCTAATTAATCGGCCCTGTCAAGCTGGATCTCATGGATTCTGTGAGAGACTTGCTTCCCTCTCCTGAGGGCAGCTACGTGTGTACCTCTGTGTGTGTGTGTGTGTGTGTGTGAGAGAGAGAGAGAGAGAGAGAGAGAGAGAGAGAACGCACCTCCCAGAGTTTATTTGCAGAGGCGCTTCAGAGGCACTTCTGTTACCTCTTGCGATTTGAGACTTAAGTGGTCCTTAATATTAAAGGAGGACTTTTGGAAGCTGGAAAGAAACAACCTGGTCACTGCCTTTTCCAGGTAGGCTGTGGACTTCAGAGCTCAGACCTGTACCTGGCTCTCTCATCTCTCAGGATCAGATACTCCCCTAAAAAACAAACAAACAAAAAAAAAAAAAAACATGGAAGTATTTCTATATTCTTAAGGCTCAGTCAGGTAAAGACTTAAATTTGAATCATTCCTCTGAGTATATAATGCTAATATAGGAATGGAAATTTAACGTTTAAATTTTTCTCAAAACATGATTAGATTATTTTCTCCTTTTAGAAAAAAAAATTCCCAATTTTTAATAGACTAGTACTTGAGTTAGTAATTGAAAAATAACACTTTTATAACTTCCTACTCCTAAGTGATGAGCCTTCCTGTTTACTCTCTGTAATGGTCTATTGGGGTAGTACAAAACTGGGTCAAAACTAAACAACCTAATGAGTTACGCTTTCCTATTCACTCTTGATGTCCCTTCCAGGAGGTAGCCAGTTCTGAGGACTTTCCTAGAGATAAGGTTTCATTGGAGGAGGGAGGGTGAGCTTCTAGGCTTCTAGATACAGAAGGCAGAAGACTATCAATGTCTCTGTTGAATCCTTGTTTTCAAAAGCACTGGGTGTACAAATTATTCTCATTGGATATCAAGTCAAAGGAAACCAGCCCCTTGTTGAATTGTCTTCGCATCTGAGTTACAGCACAGGCTGTGTGTTCAGCTTCTAGACTCTACCAAGCCTACCCTTGGCATTTTCTCCTGTAGCACTATAATTCCATTTGGATGGTGGTTGTCTATAACTAGCCCTTAGTGACCATGTCACTAGAAAGGGCAATCCCCTGGAAACAAGGCCACACAGCCTCTTTGTTGTCTTTGAATGATCAGTATATTACATCTCCGCTCCACTGCCCATGCCCTGGTATCTATAGAGGAGCTTGATCTAGAATCTGCCACCGCAGAAGGCACACAGAACTTAGAGAGTTAGCAACCCCATAGAAGATAACAAGAAGCACCTGCTTCCGGGTGTGATGCTCTGCTGGAAAATTTGCTTACAAGGACAGAGGAGGCTATTGACACTTGAGGGCAAAGTGGGGACAACCTTGTGCAACGGGACTTGAGGAAAGTTCTGATTTGAAAACTTAAAGACCTGGGGAATGAGCGGAAAGTGGACCAAATGAAGCCAATAGGTCAGGAAGAATGTTGTCTTCATTCAACAAAAAAAAAAGTAAGATGTCTGCAAGGCGGTGAGGCTTATGGGAAAGCAGGAAAGCAAACAAAAGACCTGAGAGTTATTTATGTAAAGTCAATAAACAAGATACTTTCCTTCACCAGAAAAAAAAAAAAAACTGTAATCCACATTTAGAAAAAAAAAAAAAAAAAGAATGCTGTTTAAAAAGACCAGTTGTCTTATTTGTAAACAAGCAATTAAGCAAAAACAAACCGAGGAAGATTTTTTTTTTCTTTCTTAGCACTTTCTTATTCCAAAGTTAGTGGGGTGCTAGATTTCTAAACTTTATTTACTAAATAACCACACAGAGCTTGAATTCAAATGGTTTTAACCTAGATTTTTGAGACTTACATGTCGTCAGATACAAGCCAAGAACAGAATACAATATAGAGCATTTTCTTTACTGCATTCATTTATTTATGGGGGGCTGGGCTGTACCACCATACGTGTGTAGTAGTCAGAAGTCAGCTGCAGGTCTTTGACCATATGGGTCCCAGAGATTGAACTCCCATCCTCTGGCTTGACAGCGAGCACAGTTACACTCAGAGACATCCCCTTGTTCAGAAATGTATAGTTGCATAGCATCATGGAAAGAGTTTAAAGCACGGAGCCAATGACTAGCTCACATCCGCTTGGCATGCTGATTACAACCGTAAGCGCATTACCAATTATTTGTCAACTTCAGTTCTTATCCTGTAGAAAAAAAAGCCAAAATATAGGGTGAGCCTGAGAACTAAGTAGTAGAAACGTCTGTGGACTCTATGACACCAGAGTGACAGCTTGGAACTCTCATTATTGTCTTTGGAGTAGAGGAGATGTTGTGTGGTATTTGAGTATTCATTCTGTTTTTGATTTTTTTTCTTTTTCATTTTTCAGTGCTATGTGATTGGCAAATAATAAAAGACAAACATTTGTTGACTAGGAGAATGAATAAAAAGATGTTGCCTTGTCCATTACCATTATAATAGGATTTTGACTTTGAATTGCTCAGTTATAGATCCTGCAGAAGAGTTGCCGTGGTTAACTCAGGTCAGCCATGCATGGCTTTTTGAAATGTTTGGGCTTTCTGTCTTGGTAGCATATCAAATGGTCCACCCTTGCTGGATCAAGCTTAGTGTCTCAAGCAGCAGCTTGTTCTGATCAAAATAATGTATAGCCAGACTACAGACAAATATGCAGCATGCATTGAGCCTAGCCCTATCTACTAGGATGTAGGATGTACGTAAGCTTAAGGAGCCCACTTTCCAAATATTCTAAATAGCAGGTAAGAATGTGAAAGAGTACCAATGTGAGTCTCTTTGAGTAAAACAAACATAATATGCTCACACTTTCACCTTCCACAAAACATGAGCTTGGAATCACAGAGTGTGTTCTTCCTAGAATCATGGCATCCAGACATCCAGACAGCCCATACCCCTTATTTCCCTAAGTTTTCACCTCTGTGTAGTGCACACAGACATATGGACAGATCAACAACAACCCTGAAGGGAGCTGCAGCCACCCAGCATGTACATTTTGCAGTTCCTTCAACCTGTTTCCCATCCTGCCCATCCCCTAAGCAAATCAGGTTTGAATGCCCAAGCTTGTCACCTGGTATACAAAAATGCAGTCTAACACTGTATTTATTAGCAAACCCTTTCCCTTATGTTTAATTTATTGTTACGGTTTTTAAATGTACAAACAGTTATACCAGTTTTATACACAAAACCACAGGTACCGTTTTGTATCTGTCAAAATTCCAGCAGCCTGTGGCGAGAGACAGTTGAATAGATGTCCTGTGCTGCCACCTAGTGCTTTGGTGAAGACGTGGCCGTGTTCACGCCTCGGGGAAACCAGGAAACAAAGGCGCACAAAGTATGGGATAGCTACTCAAGAGCATTAGCAAACAGATGCATGTATGATCCTTGGACCATATTCCCCACAACCACGCAACCTAGCTTGTTTTCACACAATAGCCGCTTACATCCCTGCTCTTCGCTGGCAAAACTCCGGCCTTCTAGCCTGGGGGCACCTGGTTTAAATCCAAACCTACTGGGCAAGCAAACCCGCTCTCAGTTCTGAGCCTCTTTCTACAGCTCCCATCTGGCCAAGGTTTCCTTGGCAAGTCTCTTCCTCCTGGAGGGACAGTTTGATCTGAATGTCTGGCCTATTACTTCAATTTGGATAAAAGGTATAAAGGAGTCAGACAGCTTTAAAAAAAATCATTATCTTTAAAATTGACTAAAACAGCAGCCATTTTCTTTGCAGCATCCAAAAGTGTCGCTTCTGAATTTCCTTTCTCCTCGGCGCACAGGGTTTGCATCGCTAGTGAGACCGCAGGTCTGCCTCTGTGTTCCTCCCCTTATTGCTGCCCGAGTCCCCAAAACACCATTCTTCTCCTCAATTAATAAATTAGCATGTTGCAGTTACACAAACAGTATTTTTAAAAGTGCTATATTAGGCACTGGTTAGTGGGTGGATAAAGGAAAAGAAAATAGCCTTTCAGGGTGTCTGTGGATCACCACCTCCTGTCTCTTAGACTCCATGATCCTTTTCCTCTTCGGACTTTCTAAAACCTTGGACCCACTACTGGCCCTTTCCCTGTATTGCTTCTCTTTGTCTACCTATATGCATGGCTCCTCTTGTAAGAATATTAGCACTTCACTTAAGCCTTTCGACAGTCCTCCTACCAGTAAATTTCCTTTACCATGTTTTATCCCAGTGCAATAAATTCACCAAGCCCTTATGCTATTGTCTAAATGTGCAAATTAGAGCCAGCCTTTCTACTAGAGCCCAAGAACTGTGTGCCAGGGCTGGGTAGTGCTTCTTTGCCTGACTTCTGAAGGCTCGGACACTAGAAGATCTCTAAGATCCAACCTTGGCTGTGTCTTTCTCTAAACAACGTTTTGGCAGTCCGTGTCCCCAGTCATTCACCACTTAGCCTGTAAGGAACTTCACTCTGCTAAATTCTCTTTACCCTTCTGGAATCCATCACTTCACCATAGCTCCTGACTGAATTTCTTTCCACTTGTTTCTTTCTTCTTCTTTTTTTTTTTCTAACTTATTTTATTAGCTATTTTGTCAAATGCTCCATTGTCTTCCACCCTTCATGTTTTGCTTTTTTAACATGAACTCCATCTGAATTTGAATTTTATATGTTTAACTTTATAAATACTTTCACCCACCCCTCCTTGGAACTATACAGGCTTTGTGATGGTGGTGATTTTGACAGCAATGGTGTGAGCGGTTCATATGATACCCCTTCTTCAAAAACAAAGCCGAATCATCCATTTCTCCAGTGTTTTTCTAACCATTTTCCAGGTCCATGACACATTCAGCAAAATGGTTATTGGTTGTAACCATCTATGTTAGGGTCACAAACGCTGTGTTCATGATTCTCTTCTCTGTGCCAATCTGTTGATGTCTATCAGAAGCACCAAGACCCTGAAATTTCAATGATGCTGAGCTATTTGGACTCATTAGGTTTATAACCCTCCTCCAATCTTTTCTACATATTCAGCCAGTGAAGAATATGTTTAAGTCCTGATTGCTTTATACCAGGATTGCAAAGTTCCTTTGGCTTCTTTTTTCCCAATTTTTATTAGATATTTACTTCATTTACATTTTAAATGCTATCCCCAAAGTCCCCTATACCCTCCCCCAACTCCCCCTTCTTGACCCTGGTGTTCCCCTGTATTGGGACATATAAAGTTTGCAAGACCAAGGGGCCTCTCTTCCCAATGATGGCTGACTAGGCCATCTTCTGCTACATATGCAGCTAGAGACACGAGCTCTGGGGGTGCTGGTTAGTTCACATTGTTGTTCCACCTATAGGGTTGCAGACCCCTTCAGCTCCTTGGGTACTTTCTCTAGCTCCACCATAGCAAGTCCTGGATACACCATCACACCAGGGTTCCTTTGGCTTCTAATTCAACTCATATACCCATTCATATCAAAAAAAGAAACGTAGCTAGTCTTTCAGACACGTTGCTCTTATGCAACTCACCTATAAAAACCCACAAGCACATCTATTGATTCTCCCTATCTTTTTTATATAATTTCTACGTGTGTGTGCCTATAGCTTCTATTCTAGACCCTACTCCAACTCCATCCGAGCTCTCCTACTTGTTCTCTGAGCATGTCCCATGTTTCAGTCAACTCCATCGTTCTGGCATTTCTTGTAAAGGAATATTTTGCACAGAGCATTTCTTGCCCTCTGAATTCTCATTCATACTTTCTAAAAACTAAGCCTTACTAAACCTCTCAAAACGCACATAGAGAGACTACAGACAAGACTTGACTGATAAACTGCTTTCTAGGAAAACACGAGGGCCTGAGTTCAGATTCCTACACCCACATAAAAAGCCAGGTACCACAGCAAAGTGGCAGGGGTCTAAATGTCACGACACAGATGCCACTTTGAGGTGAGCGGCTGAGGGTGACACAAAAGCTCTCAGTGGAATTCTGTGGGAGCTGCACATGTCTTACGCTGTTGAATCACAGGCAGTAGATGGTGATCTCAATGAAGACGTCATTAGATACACAAGTAACCAATGCCTCTGACAAGGTCTTCTGCCCACACTTAATAAAGTAGACGGATATTTAACCTACTAAATAATAACTCGAGTTGCCTGATCCTGCTGTATCTAACATGGACCAAATTTCACTGTGAGTATTCCTGGCCTCCAAATTTGGAATCAATGAGAAAGAACATGGCTAAGAGATCTCCAAGACTCTACTTACTTGATCAAGACTCTGTCATGTGTCTCATCTAAGGAAAGTTCCTAGCACCCCACTTCCTTATTTTTTTCAGGGTGTAGTGTTCTACACCATGCATCTCAAGTGTTCGTCTGGGTTCTGTCCATGTTCAGTGCTAATTAACGTTTGGCACTCAAATTCAAAAACAGTAATTGCACGTTGAAAAGATAGACCACAGACACACAGAAATTGGGGGGAGGGGTCGGCGGATTTAGGTGGCCGTGGAGGGAATGTTGTATAGCAAAAGGACCACTCCTCCTTGTTCATTGCTGACATATGACCTGGCTTTCCACATCACCCTAACTAGGATATTAGCTGTAAGGGCCAGGGCCATACTTCACCGGTATTACCTTAGCACTTGGTATTGCACCGTCCATAGAGATCTGGTAAAAGATTATTGAGCAGATAATGATTTTTCACTACGATTTAGCTCTTAGAACTACATGTACTCCAAAAATGGAACGGTTTGGTCCATTCCAAAACAGCTTTGTGATTTGCTATGTTTTTCTCTGGCCTTTTACTGCTCAGAATCCATGCCAAGGAAGAAATGCTAAAGCTCCCATCTCTTAAATATGTAGATTCCTGACATTTGGTTGCTTCATGAATTTTTGCATTGCATAATGACAAGTGTTTAATTTTATAAACTGCTCCTGTAATAGATCATTTTCAAGGAGAGGCCTAATCTGGAAATGCAGTGCAAAGTGCCATTGCTGAATTAGACAAATGTCTTCCCTGAGCCAGCGATGCTTTCTGTAGTAAATGTTTTCAAGCATTGACGGATTGGAAGCCATGGAAATATTCTCAACACCCAGCTGGCTGGCTGAGTCAGAAATGAGATATCCCATGGTTGCTTGGTCTGCCAAGCTGGTATATAACAACCCTCAGGAAATTTCAGAGTGAGAGAAACACAAACAATTGATTTGTTTTCTGAGGTCCAAGTGGCCATACTTGGTCTGATTGCTAATTCACTTTCATCAAAAAAAAAAAAAAAAAAAAAAAAGAAAGAAAACACAAAACCTCGAAGCAGAGAGATAAGGAACAGAAGAATGACTTCTGGTCTCTCAAAGGGGTGGTGGTACTTTGCTGACATCAGACCATAAATAACTCCTAGACAGCTCATGCTCAGCTGACCCTTCTTGTCCCTTGGTTTCTTTACCACAGAGCATGTCTATGAGTTTTATCTATTTAACAGAATTCTGATCCAGAAAAAAAAAATAGAATGGATCTTCAAAATAAAATGTCTAAAATCTGCATATATGTAAGAAATAGGATTGGCTTCATAAATTATATGCAAAGGTTGTTCGATACAGAGGTTACAATCAAGATTGCCCATATTGTAAATATACTATATAAGTTCAACAGAAACAATGAAAGAAAATATGGTACATCAACCATTAAAGATGTAGATTCATAAGAAACATAGATTTAGTATGGCTTTTAACCCCAAGAGATCTTAGTCACTCACAGCTCCCCTTCAGGAAAGCAGTCAGTCAAGAAAGTAACATGCAGCAAACCGAACTGTGGACAAAGCCTCACAAGGAGCTGGGGCTATGCTCTTGCGGGAGACCCTAATTGGGTTCCTGGCAGTGAAGCAACATGGTTCACACCTGCCTGTAACTCCAGCTCCAAAGGATCTAACACCCTCTTCTGGCCTCCTTTAGCACTACACTAACATGTGTACATGTGCATGCAAATATATACACAATCAAAAAATACATCTTAAAAAAATAAATTGGGACCTGAGACGAAAATCTATTAACACAGCTACGATGCTTTGAGCACTAACCTACACTTGCTTCAGCTGTGACCTCATCTAACTAGATGGATATTATAATCATCGTTATTACCTGTATATCATCAATAGCGGGAGTAATTTTACACAGGCTAAGAAACTTGCTCAGGGCTACAGAATGTGAATCTGGAAAGCTGGGATTCAAACTTCGAAAGTCAGATGCCGAAATGATGCTCTCAGGCCTTAGAACACTCAGGATGCTGATGAACCAATGCTAGCAACTTCTCACACCTAAATTTCGGTTAATCTAGATTTCTAAGGTCACTCTGAATATAAAATAAGTTTATTTAATATTATTATATTATATTAAGCAAGCCATTCTGCTTTTTAGCTAGATTGATCAACACATTCTTCTTAGGTTGTAAATTACATTTATAATAAATCTATTTATTTCATATATATATATGTATATATATGTATTCCATTTGTATGTATATCACTAGCTTTCAGCCCCCATTTTTCCACCTCTGCTTAATAATCTGTCCTTACTATCCTAATGCTTTGCCCACTACTGATAACAGCCATTTGTAGAATTTTCTGGGAATATATTAGACTCGTACTTTTAGATGTCTCTCACTGGACCAGTGCTGATCTTCTTCATGACATCACCCACTTTCAAGAGCCATTCTCCCTCTGTATTGATGATTCCCTAGCTTATTACCCATACCAGGTACCGGGAAGGTGATCTTTCTCCCAACATCTCTGAGACTGGTGCTTCTTCTGTTTCTTTTTCCCCACTTTGTCCATTTAAAGGGAAATAACCCTTATCTTTCCTTTCAAAGGCATGTCCTCTGCCCGCTCCACATGGAAGCATGCTCCATGATCTCACTTTCCTCTTATACTTCCCATGCTTTAATCTTCTTTTTTTGTCTAGGAACATCTTCAAGTTAGGGTCTGTGGCAGTCTGGGACATGCCACCTTAGTTCATGACTTACGTTGTTGAAGATCTCCTGTGCATGGATATTAGACAATCTTCACATAACATTTCATTCAGTCTTCACAGAAACCTTAATAGGTAGATGTTTTGCTTTTTATTTTATTTTGTTTTGTTTTGTTTTGTTACTGGAATGTTATTCCTGAGAAAATTATGCTTAAACACATTGGCTAAGGTCATATAGAAAATAACTGGGTAGTGCCAGGATTTAAACCATGTTTGATTCCAACTTACATATTCTTTCCACTACGTCTTACTTGTTTCTTAAAATAAAGAAAGCAACCCTCTGCTGCAACCCTGCTGTGTGACGCTCTCATCTTGTCTTTCACTGCCAAACTTCAGTTAAATACTGCAAGTGTTTATTAAACATTAGTTCTGTGCAAGTGACCGAGTTGTATGCTCCCCCCTGAGGGAAGACAGAGATGAGCAGAATCAACTTGATCTGCTAGAAGCGTGCAACCTAGTGACTGCATCAGATATGTAAATAACAATAAAACCACAGAGAGAAGTGCTAAATAAGGTCAATGGAATCTTCTGAGAATTCAAAGGAGAAGCTAGTAACTCTGGCTGAGGGAGAATGGAAACACAGAATTTCATAAACTCAGCAGCACAAGTCTCCCTGAAACCAACCAGCCAGTCCCAGTTGACCTGCGACTCCACCTTCCTGATGTTTCCTCCCTACCCTCTCGTATCCCACCGCAGAGTCTTGGAAGTCATCTTCCATTTCTCACCTCCTGTCTTTGGAGATACTTCATTATGTCCAGCTGAGAGCCCTCATTGCCTGCCTGGATAAATACTGCATATGGCTCTCTGCTGCCCACAAAACAAGAGCACACTTTTTAATTTCATTCTAAATGAGTGTAGCCCTACTTTACAGAGTTGTTCTAAAGATCCAATGTGATAATATATGGATTAAAATATGTGAAAGCCATAGTCATGCTACAGCTAAACTGTTGTTAACGTTATTATATATTCAACACTTGGTCAGTGTCTGTTTACTGAACTGCCTGTGTCATTTAGACCACCTTATTCATTTCTATGTCTTAAACTTTGTTTTGCACATGTCTCAAAGCTACCCATAAGAGCCAGAGTCTTGAGAAACCATTCTCCAGGAATCCCGTGGTATTTAGGCTTCCCAGGTCATGCCCGTTACATTACTTCTCCATATTTCAGTGCATGTGGCACAGAAACTATTTAAAGGCTAGACCTAGTCTATCTATCGTGGTATGATTGATGTGCCTATCACAGAATTCAGTGTATACACTCTAATATTGTCTCATGGAAGACAAAATTAGGATGTTATGCTGCTCTGTGGTAGAATACTTTCAATAAGAAACCAAGGGAAGAATTTCCCATCCATTCCTTACTGGGATTTAATTCAGATGATACACATCTATATAAAATTGCCCCATTGTGACAATCATCGCAGAAGAAGAAAACCCCGAATCAACCAATCCTGTCTTGTGGCTGCTCTTCCATGATTTTTCCAGCACCATGAGCTGCTGGGAAAACCTAAATGGCAATCATTTGCTTTGCCATCCTTTTCTCAGAAATTCAGAATTCATAAATGGAAGCTATTTTGAAAATCAAAATGAGTTGCATAATGTCTCAGAAAAAAAAAAACATAACTCACTCTCTTTCTCTCTCTCTCTCTCTCTCTCTCTCTCTCTCCCCCTCCC
>NC_034596.1:48068320-48086007 GCF_900095145.1 Mus pahari
CGTGTGTGTGTGTGTGTGTGTGTGTGTGTGTGTGTGTGGTGTATGCATGTGTGCATGGGTGTAGATGTGTGTGTGTGTACATGTGTGTGAACCAGCACATGTGTGTCCCTGAATCTCTCCTTCTGTATTGTTTATCTCAAGTAACTAGGGGTCTAGTTAAAATGTAATCTTGTAGTAAACATCAGGTGATACTGCTAGGAAAAATTTGGACTCAAAGAGATCCAGGATTATGGTCAAAGTGAAGGTTTGTGGTTTTTGTTGTTTTGTTTTGTTTTGTTTTGTGTTTTGTTTTTTGTTTTGTTTTGTTGTTTTGATCTAGTGTAGCCCAGAGAGCTCAGTTCAATCAGCCTTTCTAAACTGGCTATGACTCAAAGTCCAGGCAGTAAACCAGAGGATATCTGAGCTCCAACTCATATGAACGGTAGGCAAAGCCAAATGTCTAGAGTCAGCTCTCAGGTGTGCAGACAGTAGGATGACCATTAGCCTTTCACCAGGACAGAGCATCACCTGGTGCTACTGCATGGCCGTCTCTACTGCCCTGTTTGGAAACTGATGTCTCCTCCCTGCCTTCACTTGAAATTCACAGCATGGCTGAGATGGAGGGCCATGCTGCGAAGGAGTGAGGTCGTCTGTTAGAGCCAGACTTGGCCCATTGACGTGTTTCTTCCTGGTACTGACCCCTATACCTCTACTCTTTGAGTAACCACACCTATCTAGCAGCTCGCACGTATCTGTAAATGTGTTATCTTCTACATCTGCAGAAGTTGCTTACATGGTCGGGGTGTTAGGAAAGTCTCTTTTTTTTTCTGTCCATGTGTTTTAAAGCAAAATTATATTTAAAAGATTCATAAAGCATCACACTTGGGAACAGGGTCTGCATAAGGAAACAAAACTTTTGCCTATGTGTCTTTTTGTAGACCTGTGCTGCCACAATCAAAAAATTTAAAAAGTCCCAGTCAACTTCCAGAGGAACAAGAATTGGACCATGGACAACAGATACTTTCTGAGCCCATGGTTATAAGCCATCTGCATTATTCCTGCCTTTGTAGCAGGGCTCAATTACATGGACTTGTATCATGCAAATTTAAGAGTTTTCTAGGAATGTCAGAGAAGACGGGCCATCACTTCATTGAGTCTTGGATCGATGGTTTTAAAATCAATGACTTCCAGCTTCCAAGGACTGAAGCCCCGTTTGCCATGTCAAGGCTGGCTGCCTAGACTGCTCCTTTCTGGGCTATACTTACTTCTTAAGACCTCTGACACTAGTGAGGATCCTGGTGACAACTGTCTTGCCTAACTGTTCTGTGACCCTCCTTCAAACCACTCTCTGTGAGGCTATTTTTGAGCTGAGCAGTCGGCATGACTTGGACAATAGAAAGCCATGCTTTTCCATCAAGAACCAGAGAACAGTTGCTAATTAGGAGCAGAGTCGCAAACTTCAGCTAGCGGCTAAGTGGATGGAGGGAACAGGTCATCTCATTTAAAAGTTTAAAAGAAAACTTTTCAGGTTATGTGCAGAATCCATGGGCTATAAGGAAGTGAACCAAGCAAGAGTGTGCAGATGGTGCTGGCACAGTTACCAATTAGATCTGCCTATCTCCTTGGTGCTAATGATTGCTTTCAGACTCAGAATCTTTGGATAATCCTAGCTCCGTCAAGAAGAAGACACTTTTCTCTTCCCATGGCTACCTTTTAAGAATGACTGTGTTGCAATTTAAAAACAAAAACATATTTCAGGCCATTGGGAAGTATACTACAGCTCATACATCTATTCAAAGGAAATTCAAAGTATTTTAGGCTCTTTTACAATGAGTGCATTAAAAGAGTTATATAAATGGTTACAATCCATTCCCCTCAAATAAAAACTACTAAATCCACAAACTACACAGTGAAGTACACTCACATCTTATTAATTAATTAATTAATTAATTAACAAGCACATAAACAATTTATTCAATCAGAGGAATACACACTAATCATAATAAGCATGTGGTCCAGAAGATTCAGTTACAGTAGTTATTTAACCCACCACATTACAGGAAAAAAGATACTGAACTTATCTCCCTCCTACCATTCCTTCTCCTTCCATCCCTTGAATGTACACACATATACATGACTAAAGGGCAGACCCTTCTTTAGGGCTTAAAACTCCCCATTGACTTAGAACACTTATGAACTGGGAACTCACCCTACCCCCAAGGTGCCTTGTGAATCTGCAGAACTTACCATACTTGCAACCCTCTATCAGCCTTGCTAACAATGCAAGGGGGAGATTAGACAATAAACACAAACCACTATAAAGTATTGTTTTTAATGTAATTAATTCCATTTAACTATAGAACATAGAAATTTTAGTTTAGAATTGCTTCACCCCAAGCAAAGCATGTAATCAGGAGAAACAGACTAGAATTACAGTAAACATAGCAAACAGCTTAGCCTTCCAGGTACCACTTGCCGTGGTTAATGTAGGTGGAACCTCCTCTACCTTAGAGCCCATGCAAGTTGTACAAATATCTGCAACCATGTGAGTATATATGGAAGACAGACACACACTGCTCCATATGAGATTATCTCTGAAAGAAAGCCTTATATCTTTCTCCAGATCCCATTTTCTGAATGTGTTCATCACTGGGAAGTTTCTCTCTCTTTATTTTGAGTATGTCTATAATAAATGGAACCAGTTTGGTGGTCACCATATTAATCCAGAAATAAGAAATGGGAAAAAATTTCCTATTCCATAATTCTAAATACAAAATAACAGTCAAACAAAAAAAACCCTCTAACTCTCTTATGGATTCTGATGTCTCAGAAATATGCAGAGCACTTGAAAGCAATAAAAGAAATAACCTAAGAAAATTAAGCAAAATGAATTTGCAATTAGTTTGTGAAATTGCGATAAATGCATTTTGAAAGCAAAGAGTAAAATGTAACTTTCTTCAGTATAATTTGAAATTGCCTTTTGTGCTTAATATAGTTCACTTATAATTAGATGAGGATTTTGTTCTGGTTTGAAACATTCAAAGTTCCATCTTGAGATTGCTATGTACTATGTACACAGAACTTTTCAGCCTGAAAGTCTGCCGCTGCCGCCGCGCTTGCTTTGACAGCCTTTATCCTAGCTTTATAGAAATGAAAGAGTGAAAGAACACAGCTGGTTTGAACAATGGAGCATGCTCAACATTAGGCCAAACACTTCAGATATTGCAAAATATTGCAGGCTATATTTATAGCTCTTAGCAGGTTTTTGAAATTCATGCTGATACCGCCTTACTTCTTCTTATTGGACCAAATTGCCATTTAGTGATTAAATTATCTTTGAGTTAAAAAAAAAAAATGATTTCAAAGGAATTGACACTTGCACTAACCTCTTGCCAATATCCAAACAACAACATCTTGAAATCCCTTCAAAACCAGTTCAAGGTGTCTCTAAAATTCAAGATCATTCTAGTTACCTAGGGTTTAAGTTTTTATGTTGATCTGATTTTTTTTTCTCATAAAGAAAGGGAACATTGTCTTTCTGGTGTCCTTTCCCCCAATCATAAAGTTATACACTGACTTATACACAAACAGCTTCCATAAAACCACCCAAGAGAAAAAACAGACCAGGCCTGAAGGTAATCACCATACTTGGCTTAACCTTCCTCCTTCCATGGTAGTTGTTTTTAGTAGAAATCTGTTGGGTTTTCCGATAGACTCCTTTGACGCTGAGGGAACTAGCGAGATCTCATATTCATTCACGTTAATAACACAAGGAGTTATAACAGTGAGCGGTGCTTCTAAGCTTAATGACTACGAACTGAGCTGGGCAATTCAGGATAATGGGATTTCTGCAAATGTAATCAACTACCCATGTGCTTGGAGGAAAGCTCTAGGGCTACCATGTCCCTCCAGCCCAGAATGAGCATTTTGGGTGGGTGATGCTTGCTTATGTTGGCCTAGAGGAGAATTACCCTGGTGGCTGGCATCATCAAAAAAAAAAAAAAAAAAAAAAAAAAAAAACGGTGCCGGGCCAGGGAGTTCAAAGTAACCTCATTCCCATGTTGGAGGCTGGACTGGCAGTCAGCTGGGGATTTTCTGATCTAAAGCTGACATACTTTCAACCATACTGAGTACCACCTCTTATTAGTAGAGGGAAGGTTTACTCATAGTTGTATTTGGTCATCCTTGGTCAACAGCTGCCGTATGTACAAGCTACCAAGAGATATCTGTCCATTGATAGATAAAAGGAAACTGACAAAGTTATGGCTTGTAAAAAATTATTTGTATAACTTTTATGGAGCACAAAATACTCTAGCTCATTCTTCCTAGGGCAGTTTTGCCTACTAAGCCATGCTTTCTAGCTTAGAGGAGTCACCCGTTGGGAACCAGAGTAAAAGGCTTTCAGAACACAGGGAGCTTCCAAGGGGCCCCACTCTTTGCTTCTCAGGTCTAACTACATGTAATATCCACACAGGCACATTTAACAATCTCTTGCTTGCTTTTTTTTTCTGAAATATGAATCTCCTAGTATGAGTCTAGGACTCCTAGTCTCGTAAACTTCTTTCAGGACCCCCTCACAGCTGATCTGTGTCCATCAGATCAAAGGACTCCTTGGAACAACAAGCCAGCTCTACAACGTTTGTGATCTAATCACACAGCCAAAACAAGAGATAAAAGGATGTTCTTTCTTCCCTTGGGAACCACCAAGAGCTGAGAATCACAGTGACAAGTCAAGCTGGTAATAGGTAAAACCCATCACCAAGTGAATGTAGACGATGCTACAAATGACTCTACCACCTTGCTCTAGTAAGCACCCTCACCATCAGGAACAGAATAAAATTAGCAACGACCCCTGCATCCTCAACACTTAAATTTCAGACAAGAAGAGCAAGGTCCCTGGGTCCCCAAATCAGATTGGGGTTCAGAACACAATACTGAAGTCAAGCATACCTCTCGTCTCACTGAGTCTCTCAAACTCAGGCAGAACAGGCTTCCTAACAGCAAAATGGAAGTCTATTTGACAGAGTCAAACTAAAAAAATTAATAGATCTCATTTTTTGCCGTTTTATTCTTACAGAGACTTTGGGATAACCATGCCCTCTGTCCTTTTATTTCCTATCATAGCAGAGATATAAAGAAGATTCTCATGACACTGTTGGTGCCTTGAAACAGTGGTTTTTGAGCCATCATCTTTTGATTCCTTTATGATGTTCACTCTGCCCATAACAGTCATTTGAGCATCTATCTACCTCCCAGCCTGCTCATTCCTAAATAGAGGTTCACGCAGGCAGTAACAGACTCTTTTTCATCTCAGAATCCTCCCAGCTAGCTGGTTAAGTGACGGTGACATAGGAAGCATGGAGCAAATGCCCTTTGAATTCAATCCTTCTGAAAGTGCTCATAAAAGCAAAGCTGGCTCTGAGGTGGTGGGGCAAGGGTAAAACAGACAGGTAGCTAGCCGAAAGCAACTCCCCCTCTAAGAATTCTCCTGTGCATACAAGATCAAAATAAAAATCTTGATAGGATGAATATTGGCCCACTTCCTCTTAATGCATATTGAGACACAAAGCTTTACTCATGAGATACAATTCTGTACTCAGGGACCATATATGATAAATAGGATAGAGAATATTATATCTTAATTTTTGCAAACGAGTTACAAAATATCAGGATATTGAAACCTTGGGGTAGTGCTTTGGAATACAGTCTGGAGGCTAAGAAGAAGAAGCGAAAGCATGCATATTTATGGTAGCTAAACCATACAGCATATTAAAAAATTAATGATAGCTTTAAAAACTTTATTCCACTCCTTCATTCAAAAACTTGGATCTTTAACTATTATCAGCATCTCCTCATCAGTAGCAAAGCCGCCATTTGCACACAAGCATCACTACATCATTCACCTGCTGATTGGAGGAATAACTTAGTCGAATTATTTTCCATTTGATTTAGGTGGGGAACGTGGCGCGCACCATTTCTGCTTATTTTATGCACAAACATCATAATATATTAATCTTGAAAACTGTGAAATTGAAGCATGTTTTCAAGAATGAGAGTCTTTTTAAAGAACTAAACGAAGTCAGCACAGGATCATCCATATGAGAAAGGAGCTCACCGCTGTCGGAAAAGGATATGACTCTAGCTCAAGGGGGCAAAGAGAAGAATGGATTCACTAGGCCAGGAATATTTCTTGTAACATCACTACTTCCTCAAGCATTTCTGCCTTTGGGACAAAGATTAAATGCCACATTCTGGCAAAACATCAATTTTGTTTTTTACTCAAAAAGAGTCTATTGTTTCTTCACCATATCATCTAATTGTGTGATTGTGTGTGTGTGTGTGTGTTTGTTTATTCTAGAAGTACAGTGATAAACAATGGCTGAAAGTTTATCAGAAATTCTGTTCAGCACAGGAATACCAGAAAAGCATGGTGCTGGCTTATCCCATGGCTCATAATCTGTTTCGCCTATGCCCTCAGCCCTAAAAGGAATGAAGACTTCTCTGCTCGATCAACTGAGCAAGCCAAGAGTAGGAGAAAGGAAAAGGCACAAAGCCCACAACCGTATCTGCAAGGCCTCCCCTCTCTCAATCAATTCCTTTTCCACTCCATTCAAAGTCAGCATGTCAGTTCTTCCCTATATGCATCATCTGATCCAATTTCCAACATATCTTCATTCACCCTCGAGATAATCATTTGTTATTTTCTCTATATAAATGTCTAGCATCTCCTCAATATTCCAGTATAGAAAGCTGAAGGAGACTTTTCCTTCCAAATCTTTACAGAGGTAAGCACTGGTGGATCTCACCAAAAGGTACTGGGGTGTTCATCCTCCTCTTCCAACCTCCACTGGTCCTGCCTCAGCTTCCCTTTCATCTCCTGCCTGGACTCTGTAGCATCTAGGCTGGTGGTGCCATGTGCTGTCACCTCACCATTCGCTTCCTATTCTATGACAGAGTGTTCTCTCAACCGTACATATTAGATCACTTGTTTCTCAATACCCCTTTTCCCCTTAAAGGTCCCTGATGGCTTTTTGTCCCCTTTAAAGTGTTCAAAGCCTTCATAATATGGGGCTGAAAGTCCCAAACCACTCCCAAGATAGATGGTTCATTAGCTGGCCTTGCTTTTGGCTGAACGTTCATGTGACTCACTCCGAGTAAGAACACATGCTAAAGGTGACTAGAGCTGCCTTCAGAAAAACTCAATTTGGATGTGTATAATTGTCTTGGAGGTCACTTATCATGCTGCTTCAGGAACCGGATCAAGTTTTGTTCTGGGGTGAGCGATTCCATTTTGCCCAGACATAGATATTTCCACCACAGAAGAAAAACCCAACCAGTACAATGTGAGGGGCATCTTCTGAGACCCTCCCTTCCTTCCAAGGCTTGCATCTCTTGTGTAGAACATTTATATTCATAAGATACAATCATGGAACTTGAAAATTCATCATTTCATGGTCGAGAACACTGAAACCCTGAACAATGAACAGTCTGTACAAACTCACAACTAGTAAATATTCCTTTCCTTCCCAGAGACCCAGCAAACATAAAAGGAAGAGGTTTTATAACATTGAATAATAGCTTCCTTTGTGTATTTCTTTTCTGAGGTGCAAACTCATTTGTATGCCAGGGCTCCGGCTCCAATGTGGCTTCCTTACTGAAGCTCAGTTCTTATTTTGCATTTTCAATTAGATACAAGGTGAAATGTCTCTTTATGGAAATCTTGACTCACTTTTACCTGTCGCTGTGGGTGTATTAAAGTATATGAAGTTATAAAAAGATATGAAATATGAATATAATCTAGTTTAATTATTTCCATCCTCCAAAGTCGATGATTGCAGTTAGATGTCAGTGCGATCTCCAGTGGTTGAACTCCATGCTTAGAAAAATAGTGAGCAGAATAAAAGGCTAGAGAGCAGGGCGTGGAGCTGGGAATACCAAAAAAAGAACACTTATCTCACCAAAGAGAGCACGTTCCTATCATGGAAGAATGGCAGTCTTGGATAATATCAGTGAGTCAAAGATGACAACATTTGGCAAAAGTTAATCCAATCCAAGCAGAGTCAATGTCTATAGATAGATCACTGAGTTTCTCTTTTTAATGGAAAAGAACTTAAAACATTATTTGATGACCTTACTTAGACTTCCTGTCTGTTCTTTTCCATTAGCAGTGGATAAATCTTTTGGCAAAGGAAGCTCAGATACACCTGGACAATCTCGCTGTCCAGCAGGCTGGTGCCAGCAGTTCCTCTTATTTTTAAGACTGATCTGCATCATTATAATAAGTTGCATCTAAGTTCTAAACACTCCTATCTGTGTTCATCGCCTTTATCTTGGTAGTATAGTTTGATGCCTGGATCTTACAGCCTAGGGAGCTGGAAACCAGTGTCTACCTAAGGGGCTCATTCTATGGGGAGTACCTTCTGTGGCTCTCATAATGGGGAAGCAGCTTCAAATACCACCTTCCCTGAAACTTTAGATAAATGACCTTAGCCTCAAAACCAAGAGTCTTTGGGTGTTCTACCTCCTGCAATGTTTTCACTGGAAAATTCTTTGCGTTCTCCTCTTTTACTTTTACCTTAGCCTTCTGCTCCTAAGACTCTTTCTATGAACATACATGCACTTTCTATTTTCCCTATCTCCATGACCAACATATGGGTCTCAGAAGCCATGATTGCCTGCCACCTTGCATAAGTTTAAATATGCTACCTGAGTTTCTATGCGCAGCCTTGCCCTCGTGCTTAACGAGAGATGAAATGTGACTTCCAGAACAATGTCTCAAGTATAGCCCTGCAGAGCGTGGGAAGAAAACTTCGCAGCTATTATCAGAGCTGAAAACTTTAAAGGAAGCCGCATCTATCAGGGCTTTGTCTTCTATGAATCAAGGAGGCAACAGACTGGAGTTAAAGATGGAGTTAACGACGTGTGTCAAAAGACTTACATGCACACTCACACTTGGCTCGCCACCTCTACCCTCATCACCAAAGTGGAATGAGAGCATGTCAATACTTCCTTCCATGTCCTTTCTCTCACATCGCTTATTGACTTATTACTGTTCATTTCTATTTTTCTTCCAGGCTCATTGAATTTCATCATTTCTGTGCATGAGATGGCAAAGGGTTGGCAGTAAGTAGCATAACTTTTCTCAATAATGTACCTTTTTAAGGGTGATGCTGGCTCTCACTGTTCATCCACGACACACTCCTAAGTTAGAACTTCATGAAATCCAAATGAGATTTAAAACTCTACCTCAGAAGCCTCAGGAGATTATAGGATATCAGGTAATAGGAAATTCAACATGAAGGGTCTTAATATATTGATGACTTAATTCCCCTGAGTGACCTCAGTTTCCTAGATATCTAAGCTATTTTTCTAAATTCTCTTTTTACTCTATAATTTTAAAACACAAAGCAACAATAGCATATGATGGGACCTAATTAATTGGTCTATTTTCTAACACTCTTTGCACAACATAAGAGAATATTCATTGTGTTGAGTATATAATCATACTTTAACAAAGAAGAAACATAAATATGCTTCCCAGGATTCATTTCTGAAGTAGATAAATAGTTTTGCCTTCTAGGGTTGTTATAGAGGTTAAATAACATAATATATTTAAAATTCTGAAATATATCATTGTTTGAAATAAGAAGGTTACTAATTGATGTCATATTATTGTTGGACCAGGGATCTTCGAAGTATTTATTGTCTATACATTACACAAATAATGGCTTTTACTGGTTTGTACTTAAAACTCAGAATGGACATGTTAATGACTTTGCATTCAGTATCAAAATAACTAGGTAATTGACCCAATTTTCCATTTTCCAGTGAGTTAATGTGATATTATATAAACCCAGCCTAAGTAGACCATTTATTCCAAAATAGTTGAATGATGAGCCCATACAACTGACCTGCTTTCTATATATTGAAAGCCCGTACAGTGATGGTATATTTAGACTTGAATCAAGTTGGTATTTAGATGCTGGTGACCATTGAAAAAGCACACGCAGTCATCCATAGCATCACTTCTCAGCTTATGCGTTCCTGGGATTACAAATAGATGTAGTTGTTGAAATTATTGTCTTACGTTCTTGTTATCTACCTCCCAACTTACTCTCACTCAGCCATTAGAAAAACTAAAAACATGGAATTCACAGATATATAGATGGGACTAGAAAAAAGTAATCCTGAGTACGATATCCCAGATCAAGAGAGACAATATGGTGTGTCTTCACTTATATGTGGATATTAGATGTTAAGTCAATGATACCCAAGCTACAATTCCATAGAACCATAGAACCACCGAGGTTAGGTATATAGTAAGAGACTAAGGGGAACAGAGAGATCTCATTAAAGAAGGGAAATAAAGGGACCCTGATATTGTGGCCTCTTGTGAGGCTATGCCAGTGCCTGGCAAACAACGAAGTGGATGCTCACAGCCAGCTATTGGATGGAACACAAAGTCCACAATGGAGGAGCTAGAGAAAGTACCCAAGGAGCTGAAGGGGGCTGCAACCCTGTAGGTGGAACAACAATATGAACTAACCAGTACCCTCTGAGCTCGTATCTCTAGCTGCATATGTAGCAGAAGATGGCCTAATCGGCCATCACTGGGAATAGAGGCCCCTTGGTCTTGCACACTTTATATGACCCAGCACAAGGGAAGGCCTGGGCCAAGTAGTGGGAGTGGGTGGGTAGGGGAGCAGGGGCGGGGGGGGGGTATAGGGAACTTTTGGGATAGCATTTGAATTGTAAATAAAGAAAATAAAGAAAATTTTAAAAAAAGAAGGGAAATAAAATAGATGATTAGAAATGGTTGGGGGCTGGAACAGGAAGATCAAGTAGGGATGGAAAGGGAAGATATATGTGTGTGTGTGTGTGTGTGTGTGTGTGTGTGTGTGTGTGTGTGTGTGTAAGTATATGCAATCTAAATGAAGTTGCCCATCTTTTATTCCCAAATGAAGCAACCAGTCCAGGGATTAGGTTACATCTAATTGAATTGTTGGAGAAAGGGGTTCCATGGGAATCCCCTAATAACTCAGGCTGTTATCAAGACTATAGATTGTTCACCATAAACTGATGGCAGGCACCACTGCTGAAGACAATACTCATGCAACTTATTGAACATGGAGAACCCAAGCCCGTGCCTAGATGGGGCTAACACTCCTACATTCTAGCACTTTTGGCACAAGAAGCTACTCTATATGCTACCAAAAGAGAACATAAACACCATTATGCCCACAAACCTTTCGATCTATAGTGGTGATCTACCTGCAAGATTATTAGTGCCATGGTGTCGCAAAGCTTGTGGAAATAACTAACGAATGCCTGATTTGACTTAAGTAAGGCCCATTCCTTGAGATGAAACCCAACACTGCTTGGTGACCAAGAATCTGAGACTAGACAACCCAGAAACCTAGGGTAATGTTTACAAATAAAGCAATAAAGTGAATTTTAATGGCCTTTTGCTATACTCACACATCAGTGCTTTGTCTAGCTAGCACCAGAGACACTTCCTCCTACAGCAGATGGGAGCAAACACGGAGTGTCACAGCCAGACATTTTGAAGACAGTGAAAAGACCTTGGAACTCTCAGCCCAAAACGGGATGTCTCTATCAATCCCTCCTGTCAGGGTCCAGGGAACCACTCAGAACTATGGGTGGAAAGAGTATCAGAGCCAAAGGGATGGCAGGACACCAAGAAAATCAACATGCCCACTAAATCAATGTGCTTCAAGCTTACAGAACCCACAGACACTGAGTCAGCATGTACAGGTCCTGCACAGGTCTGTACCAGGTCCTTTGTTTATATAGTATTACTTTTCAGTTTAGTGTTTTTATGAAATCCCCAAGTGTGTAAATGAGTGTGTCTTGTAACTTTAATTTTTTCAATCTGTATTTTTATTAGCTATTTTCTTTATTTACATTTCAACTGTTATCCCCTTTCCTAGTTTCTCCTCCCAAAACCCCCTATCCATTCCCCCTTCCCCCTGATCACCAACCCACCCACTCCTGCTTCCTGCCCCTGGTAGTCCTTTATACTGGAGTATAGAAACTTCACAGAACCAAGGGTCTCTCCTCCCATTGATGACCCACTAGGCCATTCTCTACTACATATGAAGCTAGAGCCATAAGTCCCACCATGTGTTTTCTTTGGTTGGTGATTTAGTCCCTGGGAGCTCTGGGGGTACTGGTTAGTTCATATTGTTGTTCCTCCTATGGGGCTGCAGACCCCTTCAGCTCCTTGGGTACTTTCTCTAGCTCCTTCATTGGGGACCCTGAGCTCCATCCAATGGATGGCTGTATTTGTCAGGCACTGGCAGAGCCTCTCAGGGGACAGCTATATCAGCTATACCAACATGTAATAAGGACACATGCTCCATTATATTCATAGTAGCTTTATTTATAATAGCCAGAAGCTGGAAAGAACACAGGTGTCCCTCAACAGAGGAATGGATACAGAGTACTATGCAGCTATTAAAAACAATGAATTTATGAACTTCTTAGACAAATGGATAGATCCTGAGTGAGATAACCCAATCACAAAAGAACACACATGATATGCACTCACTGATAAGTGGATATTAGCCCAGAACCTCAGAATACCCAAGATACAATTTGCAAAATCATGAAACTCAAGAAGGAAGACCAAAGTGTGGATACTTGGGTCCTTCTTAGAAGGGGGAACAAAATACCCATGGAAGGAGTTACAGAGACAAAGTGTGAAGCAGAAACTGAAGGATTAACCATCCAGAGACTGTCCCACCTGGGGATCCATCCCATAAACAATAACCAAAGCCAGACCCTATTGTGGATGCCAACAAGAGCTTGCTGTCAGGAGTCAATCTTTATTTTTAATAATGGTTCTTAAATGTTACCTCCCTTTTAGCCCATCCCCTACCAGAGGTATGGAGAAAGAAAGGGTATGGGAAAGTAGACCTGTTTAGAAATGGTTCTTTGGAGTAACTCCCATCTGTGTTGCCTGGATATCGGCAGTTCAGTACACAGGTCACAGGTTAGCAGTAGCAGCTCAATAGAGTAGGGATAGAAAACAAGAATCAGCATCATGGTGGCATACTTAGCAGAGACAACCAGGCCTTAGCCTCGGCATGAGTCAGCAGGAAGGATCAGGAGGACCACCAGGAGAAGGTTTTGGCTGTGCCTCTCTAGGCGAAGCGACATCAGCAAAAACTCAAGACCTGGGCTGGTGAGATGGCTCAGTGGTTAAGAGCACCCGACTGCTCTTCCTAAAGGTCGGGAGTTCAAATCCTAGCAACCACATGGTGGCTCATAACCATCCATAACAAGATCTGATGCCCTCTTCTGGAGTGTCTGAAGACAGCTACAGTGTACTTACATATAATAAATGAATAAATGTTTAAAAAAAAAAAAACAACTCAAGACCAACAAGTGTTGCACAGCCAGTTCTACAAGCAAGCCTTGCTTATCCTCTGTCACTGTCCATTGAGTCCTTTTTATATGCCCTCCAAACATCATGTGTCCCCCATGAGTCTTGACTCAGCACATGTGTCTGTCTCAGCTGACATCACTCTGCCAATCAGCCCGAATCCTAGGAAGCCCTAGTCCAGCTGAATCCTTCATCACACATCCTTTCATGTGCTTGCTTTAGCAGAAACTTTCACCTGTGTCTGCTTCAGCTAAACATGCCTTCACAAGTCTGCCTTATTCTTCCACCTGTGACCGCTTCAATGAAACACTTCTTTAGGTGTTTGCCTTAGCAAAACACCATCCAACACAACTGACTTTCCAATGAACCCTCAAGCTTCCACATCAGGGTCTCTGTTTCTTGTGACTTCCCTTGGGCTCTTTTCCTACTGTTCATTTTGTCCAATGCCAGAATGTTCCCATTGGTTTTATCTTCTTTTATGTTATCATCCTTTAAAAGCATTTATTTATTATTTTATGTGTATGGGCACTTTGCCCGCATGCATATACACGTGCACCACGCACAAGCCTGGTGGCATGGATCCCCTGCACCTGGAATTACAGACAGTTGTAAGGTGCCATGTGGGTGCTGGGAGTTAAATACCAGTTCCTTAGGGGATCATCCAGTGCTCCTAACTGTGGAGTCATTTCTCCAGCCCCACCTATTTGTTTTGTAATGAGGGACAGAAAGGGAGTGGGTCTGGATGGGAAGGGAGGGAGGGAGGGAGGGACTGGGAGGACTAGAAAGAGAACCATTATCAGGATATGTGAGAGAAAAAAATCTATTTTTAATAAAAGGAAAAAATTTGACATAAATGTGACTGCCACAAAAGATAGCTCAATATGTATTTACAGAGTTGCCACTGACTTTATCTAAAGCAGGAAGGATGGTTCCTGAGATTTCAGCTTTTTCTAGGTCATAATGAGACGATATGCTGAAACGTCTCCTTGGATTTTGGATTTTTACTGAAGAAAATTGACTTCTTAGGTATATTAAAAAACAAAAACCCAAAATCCTATTTTTCCCAGTTTAGAAATTATGAAGATGGGTGGGAATGGAACATCTCTTGAGGAATGATGTTTAACTTACTGTTAAGGGCATTTTGTGTTTTAAAAGTTGAAGAGGGAAGAAAGCCTGACTTCTGGGAACAGATTCTTTTAACAGAGGGATGGGTATTTCAGCCTCTTGGTAGGAGGAATGCTAGGATTAGCTCTGTTGTGCTGTGCCTAAAGGTAGTTGTGGAATGCTGATCCCATAAGGTCATGACTCTGGTATGATTCAACAGGAGCCAGGCATCTAGAGCTTATGTTAACCACCCTGTCTCCATTCTCCCTCCAAGATGACCATGATAGACTTGCACAGGAAGGGCCAGTATGTCTCCATCTGGACAGAGCTAGTTAATAACCACAGGGAACAGTGGCAAGAATCAAAGCACTGTAGGAACCAAACCCTGGATTTGTCCTAATTAAACCTCTAGCCAGCCAGGCGTTGGTGGCACATGCCTTTAATCCCAGCACTCGGGAGGCAGAGGCAGACAGATTTCTGAGTTTGAGGACAGCTTGGTCTACAGAGTGAGTTCCAGGATAGCCAGGGCTACACAGAGAAACTCTGTCTCGAAAAAACCAAAAAGATAAAAAGTAAAAAATAAAACCTCTAACCAGGTGAGCCAATTCCCAAGAGTGTGCACAAAAACTAAGTCAAGTATTAATGGTAGGAAATTAAGAGATGTGTGCATATTTGTTCCTGGGATCTCTTTCACTAATACCTATGGATTGTAATAGGACCATAACTTTGAGATAAGTCCTGATAACCCTTATAGTATTATTTCATTACTTATTTTAGAATCAGAGTAATTCTAAACAGTCCCAATTACATCTGGTTGGCATCCTACCTCCAAATCCCTGTCTCTATCACTGTTCTTCTGAGCCAGTCTTCAAGTCAAGAGGTAATGAATCCTTTTCCAGAGCTAATAACTTCAGTCATTCCATCTCCTAACCTCCCTACCACCTACACAGTATCTTCTAACCATATCTGTATCAGTCAAAATCCTACTCTATGTGTATGGGATGCTGGGCTCAGAACTGCTTTATGGAAGTGTGGAAGAAAGTGTATAGCTAGATACTAAAAAATGGTCACAGATTTAGCAAATGTAAAAAAACAAAAAACAAAAACAAAACAAAACAAACAAACAAACAAACAAAACACAGAAAACACCAAGTCTGAGAGGTGTCTCTGAAGACCAGAGGGAATAAGACCCTTTACGATGCTCGAGGCTATGGAGGAGTTCATAACTGAACAAGAGAACTCACAGCAAAGCTCTGCCAAGAGGAGGCACTGGCTCCTGATGGGAAGACTCCAATAGGAAGAGCTTCCCTTTCAAACCCTGTGCAGTAGAAGCCTCTGGAACTGCTCATCAGGGTAGTAGCATTATCTGAAGAGACTTGTGAAAAATGCTTACCATTGTCTCCATTTTAATTGAATTCAGTATTTACTAAATCTCCATGCGTGTGTGCACTACTGAAAGTATTACAGGAAAAAAAAGGGGAAGGTAAGACAAAGAAACCCAATGACCTGCCACCCAGAATGTTACAGGATGGCATGAGGCTTCCTCCCTCGGTGCTGACCCACCAAGCCTGCCATCTCCTTTCTGCCCGGTGTTTTCATTGAAAGCACATCAAAATTGTGCCTGATCAGTTGCCCACTTTCTGACTCCTGGATTCCAAATCTCTTTCCTCAGCATTCCTTCTGCCTGCCTCCTTCTGTTACAGTTCCTGAGCTGAAAAGCAAGCCTTTACTAATAACGGGAAGTGTTCCCAGCAACCTTACCTCTCTGGTTCCATTACCCTCCTGTGTGTATATGAGTACACCCAGATTTCCTCTTCAAAGATTTACTCAAGTTATAAGACTTGATAGGCTGACTCTCCTAAGGGCGTTATTATCTGACACATGGCAAAATCTTAAGCAAAATGAATATAGTTTCAATGGTAAATTTTACATTATTGGAAAACAGAGTCAGGAAACCCCTGTGATGTCATAGCTTTCCCAAAGCCCTTCCCCACTAAATACAACTAGATCTCTAGTTTTATTATTCCGAACACTTCTCACTCATCAAAGCGGTGCCTGCTGAACTGTGTGGCCCTCACTCAAGCCCTGGCCTGTGCCTTCTCTGGGTCTTGCTGTCATCACCGCAAGAGAAGTTTATGTGCAGGATGTTCCAATACAGCCCGCAAATCTGGAACATTTGGAAACTTCTCCAATGCCTGAAAGGCTTGGGAATGAAAGAGTTAATGCTCTTAAGTGCCCATCAGGGGCAAACCTAATGGTCAAAACAGAAACCTGAGCAGGAGACCAACCACCTGCACTCAGCTGACCACTTTTCTATGGAATCTTGGGTGGTCTGCCTAAGCAGGTTTCCCCCTGCCTTGGAAGGCTGAGACACTGAGAAGAATTGGGTTCAATAAAGGGCAAAAGAATGATTAATAGTGTTTCCTGCCCTTAGGTAGAGGCAGTGTGCGGCAGAGTGCTGGAAGAAAAGCAAACAGCCAGCTATTGGGTTGCAGTGTGGACAAAAACCACTTACGACTTAGATTTGATATCATCCTGGTGACTGAGAAGTGGAATCCAAGCCCACTCAAAGCCTAGCAGAGCAAAGGCTAAAGAGTAAGTTCCTGCTCCAATTCATTAAATGTTGGTTACTTTGTTCACTTGATAAAGAACTTTTTCACACTCAGTAGCAATGTGTGTGTAGTAGAAAAGGCATAGTAACTACTTCGTAGCACATTGTACTTCAAAGAAAAAAACAATCACATGTATGGGCCACGATTGCATCATGGATATCTATTCTATAAATATGTAGGATGTGTGTCTGTGTTTTTGCATAATAGATTCTAAATGTCAGTAAGTCCATACTGTCAAGTAAATCTGAAAAGCCTGAGTTTCAGCCAGGAGTTTAGAGTGAGAAACAGACACTCTAATGAGTGAGGCCAAGTCGTTTCTCCAGATCTTTCTTCCTTCTGTGCCTCCCATGGATCAAGGTGATGTGTGCCATTACAGTTGACAGTTTAAATAATCACAAAAGAAATCAGATGAAAAACAAAGCTGGTAACCCAGAAGTCAAATTTATGCTACAAATCAAATCTACATCCCAGAGAAGTCTCAGTATGTACCAGGGGGTATATAATATCATGAGAGCGTGTTCTGGTTGTCTGAATATCTGCACACACTCTTGTACACACACACACACACACACACACACACACAC
>NC_034596.1:48086267-48094581 GCF_900095145.1 Mus pahari
GAGAGAGAGAGAGAGAGAGAGAGAGAGAGAGAGAGAGAGAGAGAGTATATTCAAGAGTACATGCTTTTGCAGGGTTCCTGGATTCAAACCTGACTCAGCTGCTAACTGGCTAATTCAGTAATTAAGCTTCACACTAACTCTTCCTCCCTATTTACTTATCAAGAGTTAGGTAACCTCATGGTCCCTTACCACCTTAAGAGCCTAAACATCATGCAGCAGCAGAGATCATCATTAAGCAATCGTGAGGAGCTGTTTTTCCACACCCCAACCACACCCCATCCCTGTATGCCCAGCTGCAGATGAGCATCATGGACATTGAGGCTCTTCGTTTTTTGTAGCTGTGTAAAAAAGAATTGGAACCCAGTGTGTAGAAAGCAGCCATCTACATGGAAAGTAGATACCACCTGTGATTAACATGGAAGCACACAGGCTGTGTTGCATGAGAGTTCTCTCTGGAGTACGTGATGGAGAAACAGACACAGGCTTTGAAGTCTGATAGATTCATGACCAAGGCCCAGCAGTACCACCAGCTAGCGATGTATCTTTCTGTCAATTTCTACACTGGCCTCATTCTCAGTGTTTGTTACTGGAACAGAGTTGATCCTGATGACCAGTCTCAGCCAGCGAGTGCCTTCGAAACTCACTGGAGGATGTACATGACACTTTCAGATTTCCAGCACAATGTCAATACTCAAAAGGATATCAAATGCATGCATTTCACATACATACAGACATATAGAGACATACATTCACATGATGTGTATGTATTCTTTGAGAAGGTTGATTCGCTAAATTTTGTGGAAAAGAGCATTGTAGCTTGCTAATGGGAAACTGAAATTAACCATTCATAAAGGAAAATAGTTTCATTTTCTGCAGAAAGGGGGATTTCAAAATTAGGAGAAAATACAATGAGAAAGAGTAGATAGTTCACCAGACACTGTATTTTTGAAACATCACCAAGCCTTGAACACTGCTCCTTTGAGCCACTTATCTGTGTCATTTCTGCTAACCATATGGACGATGGCAACTCTTCTTTCCTCCCTAGCCAAGTACCTCTATACATTCATCTATTTGTTACAGTTTTCTTTCCAATCCCTCCAGGATAAAAGTTCCAGGAGTGCCCATGTACCACGCTGCCCAGGGACAATGGCCGGTCTGTGGTAGGTGCTTTGAGAACAAAACTATGCAGACTTTTAATACACACTGCCATTGTTCCTTGTCCCTCTCCCGCTAAGAAGTGAGCTCCACACCTGGTGAGCATTGCTTTGGTCGCCCTGTGTGCCTAGGGTGGTGCCTGGCATGCGATGGGCACTTGAGAAATGTTTTAGGATGAGGGCTTTGGGGGCGAAGGGAGTTTCTAAATCCCTGCAATTTAAAAACATTAACGTCTCAATCATCCTGCCTGCCCAAGGAGTTTCTTAACCTTTAGTTTCAAATGGATGTTTCAAGGAAAATGACTTCCACTGCCCCTTAAATGCAGAGCATTCAGCTAAATAACTAGACCTTTCAGGAGTTCCCGAGAAGATGAAGACAGGAGGAAAAAAAAAAAATTCAGCTCCATATCCACGGTTGCAAAGGCTGTGCCGCATTCATCCAAACTCACGCTCTCCTACACTGGTTTGTCAAATCCTTTATTTAAATATCTCATTATCTAAGACAATTTTGTACTTACTGTCATGAAGGCTTATGAAACCTGCAAACTTGTCTTGCTGGAACAGGTACAATTTAAGCCAGTGATTGTTCTAGAGAGAAAGGAAAGGTGAGGCATGGCACCATGGTAAAGATGAGAACAGGAAGGGTAGACAGCCCCACAGCTAACCTCTGTTCTCTGGAGTGTTTGTTTAGGCTCCTCAGACAATGCATGGAGCCTAAAGAAAGAGGGAGAAAAATTGTAAGTCTTCATGTATAATTTTTGTTGTTATCTCTAAACTGATAGTTGAGGGCTAGGATCTGAAACAATATTTTATAGAAGTATCATGTTGAAGTTTTTGCAGGTTTCAAAATATTTAAATATGTAAATTTCAATGGAGAGATGTTCAGATTTTTTGATAGTCTAATGATTTTAAGCATCTCATTTCTAGTCACACACTGACAAAAGATGTTCAGATTGCAGTGTGAGTAGGTTTCTATGGTTACAGTTGTTTCCTAGCATTTTAGTGACATCTTTTGTGAGCATTGGCTGCTTCACTTATTTGTCACTAATGTATGTGTAGAGCTATAGTTAATAGCCTTGGGCGGACAAAATTTTTTTTTTTTCTGAATGGCTGCATTGTTTTTTAGCAGCATTTTTTCAATAAGGTGACAATGCATTAGAATACTAATGGTATGTATGGTATTTTAAGATGTCAAGTTTTCAATAAAATGATAATGAAAATTTTGCATTTCATTTAATAGTTAAATATTCATGAATTTTCACAGCATGATGAACTGAGTGAAAAATAAAGAAACTGTATAATGTATAATACTAAACATCATAAATTAAGTTTCTTTTCATAGAAGCTATTCAAGAGTGTTTAATATATGGTTCTTCATGAATTTAGACCAATGTGAGCTAAATTAAAGACATCTAAAAAGGAAAGTTGTTTAAACCAATTTAACATATTTTAACACAGCATGTTTACAATGTAACAATATAAAGGAAAATGACACATTACAAACAATATGTACATTATATAAAAATTATGATGACTAAGTGAGGGTGTAATCAGTAGGTAAGAACATTTTGAAAAAAAGTAATTATAAATCAGGAGATGGAGGGATGCACGAGGTTGCAGCTGAGGACACAGCCGAGACTAATGGGATAGAATGGGATTAGAAACCGGCAGAATTTAAAGGTTCTGTGAACTGATTCATTTAGCCACTAAGTTAATTTCTTGATGACCTAGGTGTGAGCACTGTGTCATCCTCTGACCCCAGACTAGTCCACTCCTAAGAAATGGTTAGAGTAAAGCTAACATTCCCTCAGGACTGGATGCTGAAAGACCTTCTCTTTTAATATATACAGTCCTCATCTGCATAACATGCAGCAGGAATATTATTAAATGTAGGCATTTCTTTTATTACTTATATATGTATACAAAACAAATACTTGCTTCTGATTAATATGTGCAGATAAGAATGTGCAGATAATTCTAAGTAAATCAAATAGTTTTTTTTTTTTTAATGAGAACTGTACTAATTAGGATTGCTTAACACCAACAGTCAAATATCCTAAGTCCTAGGTGGCACATGTCTGTAACCCCAGCACTTGGGAAGTAGAGGTTGGAGGACCAGACCTTCAAGGTCATCTTTCTCTATGTGGTGAGTTTGAGGCTGGCATGGACTACATGGAATCCTGTCTCAGAAAAACGAAACCACAACAAAAATAAATGAAACAAAACTGCAGTCCAAATAGAGATACATATGAACTTAATCTCTCATATCTTGGGGCTTAAGATCTCTACCCTGCCAAATTAACTATAATACTCTAACATAACAACTTAAGAGAGATGCCTCCTTTCCTTGCAGTAACACCAACTCCCATGGTTTGCTACAAAAGATGCCCCAATACTGAGTATTTGGAGATGCTGTGTGTCAAGTTTGGCTTTCAGATAAGTGAAAAACGGGATTCTATTGGCTGATTTCTACTCTATGAAAGACTGAGAAAGGAGCTACCACTTAAATTCTGGTCAGACACATCTCTTCAGTCACTAGTTAACCTGTCTGCCAACCTCCTGGCTGTTCCCTGCTGGTTGATCAAGTGTCCCACTGACCCATCCCATCAAGACTTGTATGAAATTGAGAGAGTCCTTGGACTGACAGAAAAAACATAGATATGGCTCCTGATCAAAGAAAACTCAAGAACACGATGTAGATTAAAATATATATACCTGTATCCTGGTAGATGCTTCTAATCTGCCAAGAAATGTAGATGTAAGAGACAAAATTCTATGGCGCCATTACAACATTGCTGAATTCAGATTTCCAGTTAGATTACTACCCTCTTCTCAGAGGTATTGTAGCGATTAATCCCTTGTGTTTTGTTTTGTGTTTATTGATTTATTGATAAATTGATTGATTGGTTGAGTTTTTTGACTTTGAACAAGGGCTCACTATGTAGATCAGGCTTCAAACTTGAGATCTTCCTTCTTGTCTGCCTTCACAATGCTCACATACAGATGTGTACCACCATTACCTATTACCGAGTTTTTTAATGTCAAACAATTATAAGAATAAGAATACAGATTGATAAATGTATGGGAGACTCAAAGAAAATCCTTTAAAGACTTTATGCTTTGGTGTTTCTTCGACCCTATTATTGGTAATTCATTTAGCAGCATCTAAACTAGAGTCAGTAGAGAAATGATGGATGGAAGATGTTAAAGATTTCCTGAACCTTAATGTCATTAAAATTAATATAGGTTTTCTAGTGTTCTAGCACTGTGAAGAGACACTATGACCAAGGCAACTCGTGTGATAGAATGCATTTAACTGGGGTCTTGCTTGTAGTTTCAGAGGTTTAGTCCATTGTCGCAATGCAGCATGGCAGCATGCTGGCAGGCACTGAAAGAATAGCTGAGAGCTATACCCTGGTTCATATATATGAGAGAGAGAGGAAGAGAGACAGAGACAGAGAGAGGCAGAGAAAGGCAGAGAGACAGAGAGATAGACAGAGACAGAGATAGAGAGAGTCAGAGAGAAAGACAGAGAGAGAGGCAGAGAGAGACAAAGAGAGAAGGGATCACCCTGGCATCCCTTTGAAACCTCAAAGCCCATCCTCAGTGACATAATTCCTCTGAGAGCACCACCCCTCCTAATCCTTCTAATCCTTTCAAAGAGTTCCACTCCCTGGTGACTAAGAAGAATTCAAATATATGAGCCTGCAGTGGCTATTCTTATGCTATTATTATGCAAAACACAGCATAGGTGTTGTGATATAGTGATTTACATCTAACTGGAGAAAAATGAATTTCAAACTAGAAAGCAGCAGAATCAACTAAATTTTCTCATTAGTAGCTCTCTTCTTCATGAAAGTAGGTTGGCATTGTTAATCTCTTTCTGCTCTAACTTGTGATAAGGACAGGATCTAATGAAACTGGTTGCTTTAAAAATGATAAATAAGACAAAAAAAGACAAATTGGTATGAATCTCCTTACATGAGGTACTGAAAGTAGTCAAATTCACACACACACAAAAAAACTATTTCTTAAGGTTTTAGTCTGGGAAGATGAAGTGAGTGTAAAGATCTGCAGTAATGAAGGGCATGACATGAGTATATTAATACTTGATGTTAGAAACTGTATACTTAAAGTGACTAAAACTGTAGATGTGGTATGCATATGTTGTCACAATAAAAACCACATAAATTGTTTAGAGGAAAGTGTGTGTGTGTGTGTGTGTGTGTGTGTGTGTATTTAACCTAATATACTGAGGTAAAATTTGCCTTATTCATAACTTTGGACATCTAATCTAATAAGTGGCATTTTATTTAGTCTGTTAGCTTGGTAAGCAAGACTCAAAATCTTTGGTTTTAAGTATAGTTTTATCAAAAAGTCCCTCGTTAATTTTAGATAAACACATTTGGCTTTGGAACCATGGAGTAAAACAATTACGACATGCACAATCCAAACTATCCACTCTGGAGCCTTAGAGAATGTAACGATTAGTGTTCTTAGCAAGGCCGTCTCTTTAGAATACGTCTGTGTCTGTAACAGAATGAGCAAAGAGGAGGCTATCAACACAGATTGTGGCTACTGCATTTTTATGCATTTCTGGGCTCAGAACCAACCCCATTAAATATCACCACAAATGGTTAGGAATGTTACTGAACTGGAAAAAAGGAGACATTTTCCTCCCACACAAACATCATCCAATGGGAGTGTTATGATGATTTTTGTTTTGTTTTGTTTTGTTTTGCTTTGTTTTATTCTGGGGTGACTCTGGTAGTCATAAAGAGAAATGAGCCTGAAGAGACAGCACAAAACCGAACACCACTCTTCATCGTCAGCTAGGATTGGGCTAACAGCAAATGCCATCTTTGGTTTTGAAGTGTTGTCCCTTTACCTCGAGGTTGCCCTGATTGCAAAATGCCCACTTCTCTGCTTTATCAAGCAGCAGCGGTCTGCCACCGCCACTGCTATTACGGCATTTCCGGCAACTAGTTTCATTGCAGTTGAAGAAAACACGTTGTTGAAACCCAAAGGAAAATCTGCCACGTTTCCATTCAGACATATGGCAAGAAAAAAAAAAAAAAGCTTAATAACCAATAATCAGAGTCTGCCTTCTCAGGGTGGAAATCTACTGCGGACAAAACAATTTACGGTGTACTGGACGAAAATAGTTCATCGATGTTGTTCTTCCGGAGATAGTAAAATAACTCCTGCTCATCTGATATCCCAAAACCAGGGGGAAAGAGTTCAGATAATGTTAAGATCGATAGAGTCACAAAAGCAGAGTCAGGGAGGAAATATATCTTGAAATTACTGTCTCACTCCCTTAGCACAGAGGCAGCCAGAGGGCCATTATGAGGGGCAGTATTACAACAAGTTTTACTCCAGAGAATCACTGAAATTAAAGACAACAAAGCTGTAATATGTATCCACCTAGAACAGTGATTGCCATGATCAGCAATCTGAAGTGTTTTTCCCTTTCAGAAAATAGACCTCTGATTATTGCTCACAGCTGAAGTAATTCAGGAGCCTGAATCATCAAAATTTACCTTTTAATGTATTTCCAACTGGCATTTGGATATGAATGTGTATTTAATACAAAACTAATTTAAACAAATTAAAGAGGCCTCACTGAAGTCCAAACTTGGGTGTAATGAGGAAATACTCTACTTCGTTATGTGTTAGACCTTTTAGCATAGCTTCTCCCCGAAGAATTCCATTCTCAGAATATTCTCCCTTTCTGTCCATGCCTTGGGATCCTTTAAGTGAAAGTGTACCTCCATCCCAGCTCCCTAGAGTTAAACAGAGGATGTGGCCCTGCAGCAGAGGTTTCCCTGGGTATGCAGTGGGCAGTGGTGTTCTCTGGGCAATAAAAGAAAAAGTGTGTGATTCTTATTTTCACTGGAAGTGCAGAAAATCCGAGTGTTTGAAAAAACTATGCTGGGGTCAACAACATGTCAAATGAAAATATGTACATCTAGAAGTCAAATCACACTGTTTTGTAAAAATTCTACATAATTTAAAATTCTATGTAATGCAGCAGAGTTTGAGACATATCAAGCTATTGCTAATTATTTACTGATAAAGCCTATCTCCACAGCCATAATCAGCAGTTAACCGCTTGACTTCCTAGCGTTACTCAGTCCTTAGCAAACCAGAAGAGTTCACGTAAAGTTAAGTTCTTGAAATAAGATAATAAAGAGCAACCCCTTGTATCTTTAACTCAGTGTCATGCAATGGCTCACAAGATGCTTGTCAGTTTTCCTTTATGGATATGTTTTATTACCCTTTTTCTAATAAGGTACCGTGGTTTCTGATGCTTAACCCACAAGGGCAGAGTTTTGCATAAGAAGGCTGTACTGTGTCCAGTGTGCTTTAGTTTTCCAGTATGGTTTAAATCATGCTCAAGGAAAAGGTAGAAAGAGCCAAATGCACAGACTGGATGCTGGTCTTTCTGTCCTCAGGCTCCAGACTTCATTTTCAGTAGCATTATGTAGGTACTGACCTGACACCTCCCATTCCAGAAAATGATAGGAACAACTTTCATTTAAAACTCATATTTTCCACATATCTGTTAATAATTTGCCTCAACATAACAGTTCAAAACTAACCTTCATTAAACCTTAATTCTCCTGTGGAAAATTAATTTATATATTTTGGTTAAAAATCTTAAGTTGGTACTTACTTATATTTTCTGTGTTCCTTGGAAAACCACTGAGCTTGGGTTGATGAGATGGCTCAATAGGCAAAGGGCCAGCCCAGCAACCTTAGGGAGCTGAGTTCATATCTCCACCATCACTTAAAAGACACATACGTCAGCCTATCCCTAGTGCTAGAACGGTAAAGACAATCCCTGGAACTAACTTAGACAGCCAGTTCAGCTGAACCCCTGAGCTCCTGGTTCAGAGATACTCTGTCTCAAGAAACAAGATGAAGACCAACAGAGCATCACACCTCATATCAACATGTGGCCTCCACATGCAACTGCACATGTGAGTGCGTGCACACACAAACACGGGCACACACACACACACACACTCACACACACACACTCACACACACACACATGAAAAGGGAAGGAAGGGAGGAGGGGGAGAGGAAAACAGGAGGAGGGAGGGAAGAAAGGAAGAAGGGAGGGAGGGAGGGAGAGAGAGGGGGAGGGAGGG
>NC_034596.1:48094824-48106925 GCF_900095145.1 Mus pahari
AGAGAGAGAGAGAGAGAGAGAGAGAGAGAGAGAGAGAGAGTCACTGAGATAGACAGTTTACTTTTCTTAAAAGCAATGGTGCCTGTCCACATCTGTACACATGACTGTCCTGGCCTCTTCTATTAAGCTGGTTGATGCATTTTGGAAATAGTCAACCTTATAAAAGCACTTCTCCACCTTGCTAAATCTTACCAAATTATTTTTTATGGTATCCTCCTTTCATTTTTCCCTAATAACTAAAATATGTAAAAAAAAATAAGAATTTAAGAAGAAAAATTAAATTATTAACTCTGTCTTATGCTATTATAGCTGTGTTAAGTTCTTAGAGTCTCCTTAAGAAATATTGGAAGCCTATGTGAACTCAGAATATTTGGGTGTCTAAGTTTTCATGTAATATGTTTTATTCTCAAGTTTGAGGGGCTTGCTAACCACTTGTGCAAAAGAAAGGTGCATCCCGGGCCTGTCTGAGGAAAGTCCAGGAGAACAGCACAGGATTGTCTGGGAAGACAGTGAGAGGGGCAGAGGACAGCAATATCATCAAATGTGACATTTCTTTCCCAGAAAGTTGAAGTGCTGATGGGTTACATATCCTACCATGAGTCTAAATGGAGTTAACAATAGTCAGGTGCTTACCGAAGACCTCCACAAGACATTAAAAAGCATGTAGAAGAAAAGGTGGATGAGAATTGCCCCTGGAGTTATGGTCTGGAAGAGAACAGAAGCCACTGATGACTGTAAGCATACTGTTTTCTCACCAGGAAGGAAAACGTGCAGTTAATTAATGTTTGCCATAAACTGGCTACTGACTTCAGAATGCTAATATGCAAACAATGCAACAACAAAAGCAAGTCTTAGGACCAATGATGTAACACATACTTGAAGAGGTAGGAAATGGTACGTGTCTGGCTGAATCCAGCAGAGTAGCACTATAGAAACCATTGCTATAAAAGCCAGTGTAACTACCTGCTTGTTTGTGAATTACACAAGCAAAGGCTTCAACGAAGAGAGAAGGGTCGCTTACACGTTATGCCCAGCTGGCAAATCCCTCCATGTTCCCTGTTTATGAGACAGCATCAACTGTCACAGTCACTTCGGATGCCCTTCTCATCCTGTGTTCAAGACATCGCCCATACCCATCTGCTCCTCAGTGGCAATGCCTGATGTGATCTTACTTCTTCCGTGTCCTCTGCTAGTTCTATCTTAGCACTAAGAAGATGTGTCCTCCATATTCCCAGCTGTAAACAAAAGTGTCTCAACACTGTTGAAATGGCAAGATGGCTGGTCATAAACTACTTAGCTTGCCATTCCAGGTCTTGTGAGATCTGACCCAAGCAGAACTTCTGTCTCCTGCCTCCCCTCTATGGAAACAGAAATTCCCTTAACATGTTCCTATTGAATGGATTCATCAGATCACTAATCTCCATTCCTTCTGTAAAACATGGCCTCTGTAGTCCTGCCTGAATATTGGACTAACAAGTCACGTTGTATGTGATTTTTTCCCCATACCAATTAGTTGTATATAACCTTGTTCAAGATTATTTATGCCAGTTTGATTTGTTCTTACAATTATGTGATATAATTAAATATGAAAATTGATTTTAAAAACCATGAGTACAGAAAGAAAATTAATCCTAAGTCATATGTTCCATTTCAAAATGTCAATAAGAGATGATGCCCAAGGAAGGAAGGCTGCAACAAGCTGAGGAGATAAGTTCCAGATGTCACTTGATCTTGATCCACCTCAACCCTCTCTTCTCATCTTTTGGTTTTGCCCCCACTTCAAACAAACCAAGCCACCATGTGTGCCACCGGTTTAAATGAGATGCAAAATGCTTCGTTTGACTCAGAAAGGCCAGTTTCAGACTCACACTTCAGGAACTTGGTTTGGCCAGGTATGGTGGAACCTACCTTTAGTCCCAGCATGGAATGGCAGAGACAAGAGAGTATCTGAATTCAAGATAAGCCTGACTACCTATCGTGATCCAGACCATAAGGATCTATAGCAAAACCTGGTCCCAGACAAATGCCACACCAAAAAAGGGAGTAAAGTAAGAACGCATTTGACACTTCGATAAGAGTTTGATAAATAAATGCGTGCTCATACATTTGTGATAAAATATTGAATTTACATCTGATACTTTCTAATGATCTGTCCACTTCTGAAATTGGACACCATCACCTGATTTTTCTAATGTCAGTCCTTATGGCACCCTAATCCAATATAATATCCTCAATCTCTTCACCTGTAAATTAGAGATAACATTTGCCTCATAAGTCACTGAAGGATTTAGCATATTATACAGGAAGATCAGTTGCTCATGACTTGCAGAAAACAACAGACTCATCTCCATCCATTGTCCCCTTTTGGAAGTCCACAAATTTTTGCTGTTGATCATGTTTCTCATTCTCTCTTCTGTACTCTCACAGTTTCAGCATGTCGCTGAACCCCTTAATGGACAATATAATCTAATCTGCTCCGTGGCCCAGTAAATGATTTAGGATGAAAGGATCTACATTTTACTTTCTACAGAAGTTTATTCAATGGAGCAGACAAGATGCTCAATTACAACTTCAAAGGTACGTGTTCCCCTCTCTCCTTCATCCCTGTTTTCATGTTCATTCTGCTTTCTCCTCAGCAATGTTGATGGGTTAGATTACACCTGACAGCAGTCTTGGCAGCCCCTGGAGAATTCCATCTCTGCAATGCAACATGCTCTGGGAAAAAGAAAAAAAAAATTCACCCGTTCTTCCCCTAAAGGATTGAAATTCTGCATTCTCTTTAGTTGACAATTGACTGGAACATGTTGCAAATAAGTGCCAGGCCTCAATGAGGTGTAAAATCCTGACTGTATTAGCTAGTTATTTAGAGAGATGTGAAGATGCTCTTGCCAACATACATTCAATTTAGGCTTCGGAAGCTCTGCCTGATCTCCCAGGCAGCACTTGTTTGAAAATGTTGGAATTTAATTTAAAAGTTTCCTATTTGCTTTTTTTGCTCTGATTTTTAAAAGCTGAAACAACTCTTTAGTTCTTCAAAGCAGAGACTCCAGAGCTAATCTTGGTATTTGTTTCTAGGCCTACATATTTACATGCAAAATGTGGAGGAAACTGTTCTACCTTGATTTTTTTTTTTTATGCTTTTACTGTATTCTGATTCTTGTCATTGACCTTAAACTCTCTCTGTCTTAGGATGTTAAAGACAGAATTCCAATGTTATTTTTGTAGAGCTGGTCTTTTCTCGTCCATCCCTTTGGGTTAGCCACATAGATTCATGACTGATTTTATACAAATCGGTTATAAGGTTGCTCAAGGCCATGGAAATGTCTTCCTATTAAATCACCACAAGGGGCATATGACAAGACTCACCTAAACCACATACAACCAAGACTCTCCTTCAACCAGAAAATAAGTATCTATGTTTCTTAATAAAGCATGTTATCAGAAATTAATATTTAGTATAGTGACAATACATATTTGTTTACATATATAAAGGAGATTTATTATGTCTACTTTCAGAAACCTCTGAGTATGGTTGCATAATGTTGAGTTGGGGTTACCTAGGATTCATATACTAAACAAGTTCTGAGAAATTGTTTCATAGCTCTGATAGAGCCAGCCACATAGCCTATCCTATGACAACATGTTATGGGCAATAACAGTAGTCTTGGCTGCTAAGATGCAAGCATATTTAGAAAACCACTTTGAACATACTGAGAGGAAAGACATCATCGTAGAGTGAAACAAGCTGAATAAGTAACGAAGCAATAGGAGAGCTTTCTAGGAGTGCTGGTCACTATACACACTTACTGCAACTCATCCAGTCTAGTGACTACAAAAGAAGCCCCTACGTGCGACACTAGCTCAGAGGTATATCATACTTTCAACAACTCTCTGAGAAAGTCAGATAACATCACAGTGAGCTTCCCCCTTCCCTAAGAAGAAAGATGCTGCTATTGTATTTCAGTCAAGACTTCTGCTACATTATGGCCTCATGAGGACTCAAAGTAAATAGGCTATGCATGAGGAAGCCTTGATGCAGGGGAGGAGGAGCCCTGGGTAGAAAGACACACCAGCAGAAGGAGTAGTAGTTTGAAAAGAGAGAGAGAGAGAGAGAGAGAGAGAGAGAGAGAGAGAGAGAGAGAGAGAGAGGAGAGGGGGGCGATAGCACTAGATGTCTGGGTGCCGTATTCAAAACAAAGAGTGGAAAGAGCAGCCGTGTCCATGCTGATGCATTAGATGAGACTTTCCCTGGAAACTTCCAGATCTGCTAGGGAGTGCATAGATTTTATAAACAACCATGAGCCCTAGGTGAGGAAGAAATAACTTTCTAAGGTCACATAGATAGGAAAATTAGAATTAGGCATCATTGAGAAGGTCAAAGTCATACATACCTCAGATAGTCCACAAAATACAATGACAGTCTTCGTATCCAGCAGAAACCTGGAAGACAGGGTCACTGAGAGGATGTTATCAACATTCTCTTTTTAGAACTACTTTGAGAGTTACCCCCATAGACACATGTGTTTTAAAACATCAGTAAACAGGAAAAATAAAAACATACATTTTGTTTCTATAAAATTATCTCTCTAAGAGATTCCCCCCCTTGTAGCAGTGACTAAAACCTGCCAACATGGTCTGTGACTCATCTACCCTGTATAAACTTCAGTGGTCTAAAAGAACATTGAAAAAAGGTTTTTAGGATTATTTTTAGTCTTCCCCATTTCAACCAGCTGGAAAGACTAATGACTGAAATTAAGGAGACTAGTTGAACGGGTTTTTTTTTTAATTGAATATTGTTTCATATGCTTCTACTGTTTCATGGGCTTTAGAACCAACAGACCTGGACAGGAATCTCAGCCCAACTATGTGGCCTTTGGATTGTGATGGAGCGTCTCTTCCCCTGAGACAGAGGGTAAAGTAAGATGTAGAAACGATGAGTTAAGAAATGAACTACTTTTTAGTGGTTTTGAGGAGGATGCTACACATTGGAAGTGCCGGCCTGCTCCTCAGCAAAACCCTCAATTGCAATCTCTTGTATTTGCAGGGCTCTGGGAGATGATGTCTGCTTTCCCATCTGGAGCTGAGGGTAGGAAAACAGATGAATTCCAACTCCTTCTACCTCACTTTTATTGGTAATTTCCATGAAATTATCTTTACTTTCTCCGTGTTTCCAGATGGAGAAGTCACTGAATAGCATTCTCTTGTAAGCCAGCCCTACTGTCAACTCTGTTTGGTAGGATTGGTTCTCCTAATATCTATGGGACGTGACATGCAAAGAAGGAGCTGAAAAAAATGTGCTTTGAAAACTGAGTATGATATACATTAACATCTCAAGCAGGAAAATTTCTGTTTACACTTTGCATGCAATTTGCAGGATGCAAATGTCAAAGCAAAATCTTGGCAAAGTTAGCACACAAGTAGTTGGGTTAAACTGAGAGCTTGCGCAAACCTGGCCACAAAGAATCAACGAGCTATCATACACACTAAACTCTATGCATTGTAAATAGCCAATAAAAATCTCATCCTCATAGGACAGTATCAGAAGTCAATGCCCAACTATGAAGACCCACTAAGAATCTGTAATGACCTAAACGCACACCCCTGAACACCTTGAAAGTTGCAGTTCCCAGACCCACAGTTAAGTCCCTCTCTCTAAAGGTTACAAGGATAGCGTGTTCAGATTTTCTGTAAATAGTTCAAAGGTTAAGATGCCAGATAAGTTTCCATTTTATTACAACCATTGGGCAAATACTAAATGGCTGTATATGATACCATACTATTAGCTTGGGTCTATAATGTGTACTATTTTGAAATATCAATCCATGTAATTTCTTTTCTTGGTCAGTAATCTTTCCTGCTTCTTTCTGTTGAGTTTGGAAGCACAGTAAAGTCCTAGAGTTTAAAGAACTCTTGGTTAGCTTTCCTGTCTGCCCACCTTACTCCCACATACCCTTTACAAGAAGAAATCTCAAAGTGTCTCTCGATTGCTTCCTCTCAGATCTAATCAGGCTTGGACCTGGAAACACTGGAAATGCTTTATATTTATTCTGACTGTCTTGGCAAGGAAGAAGACCTCTTGGTTTGCAATATCCTAAGGCCCTTAAGGAATCTGTCATCGCTACTCAGCAGATGGCAGGTCCAAGACCACTGTAGGTCACAGAAAAATAAAAAAAGCCAGCATGGACAAAAAGCAAGCCACAGACTCAAAATAAAAAAGGACCAGTGTATAGCTCAGTGGCAGATTGCTTGCCAAGCGTGTGCGAGGCACTAGGTCCAATTCCCAAAGGCAGAGATGGAGAGAGAGGCAGAGAGAGGCAGAGAGAGACAGAGACAGAGACAGAGACAGAGACAGAGACAGAGACAGAGAGAGAAAGGAGCGAGAGAGTTTATCATAGCTTCCACAGTCTTTATTTAATGCTACCTACAGCACTTTCTACTTGACTTATTCCTTTCTTCAACCATCTTGAGGATAAAAGCGTGATGCTTGTGCCTGTATCGCTGTGACATAACATGACTGTGACCTACAGACAATAGTCGAGAAACACTTAGTAAGCAAATAAATGCATCTATGACTAAGTGCAGCCCCTGGTCCTCTTCCACTACCTTTCTGAAGTCATCTTTTTGCTTTCTTCTATTTTAAATTACGAACATTTCACAAGCTTTCAATGAGGACTTGGAAAGCTCACTAGGACCCCTCAGACAACATTTCTCTGTGTTTCAGAATGTGTCTGCTTCGCATGACAGTCCAGATGTCAGCCTTTCCACATTTCCCTAGAATTACCTTGAGTGGAATATGTCCCTCCCGTGTAGTTCCAAACCCTCTATCTGGGCAGGCAGCTCTGTTGTTTAGCTAACTGTCGGTGTTGCGCTGCTGTATTCATAAAGGATTGTCAGCACCGCGCGGTATTATTATGCAAGATCATTTGCTCATGTAAAGACACATTCAACCTAGCAGTTGCTTTGTCTCTTGTCAAGGGAACTGTGTGCTGCTACATTAGAAATGAGAGTTTGCAACGTCAACCTGCTGCTGCTGTTTCTGCTACGCACTTTGAAAGACTCAACAATTTATGCTTGTTTCCTTGTTTTTCTTCTCTGGTAAAAACTTAGCCACTATCCAAACAGGATTTTTTTTTTTCAGTGCCGGGAAGATAATATCCCCTGGGCAAGGGTCACTTCATGCAAAGTTGTCTACGAGGGGCCTGAGCTTGGGGCTTTATCGTCAGCCCCTAGGCCCAGGGCACTGCCGCGTGCTGCAGAGGCTCCCTGCCCCTTTTCCCCAGGGCTTCTCGGCTGGCATCAAGGGCTTTGTCTCATTTGAAACCTCCCTCCAGGCTTTGTTACAGATGCCTTCTCCAACATCAGCTTCTTATTTGAAACATCAGCTACTTGTTGCTCAAATTTTCAGAAACCTGACCTAATAGCCAGGCAAAAGTATTCCCTATCTATACACCACAAAGTCCCTCTGTCACACTGCACAGCCCCATGGGGAGGCTAATTGGTTATCCAGTCAGACCTACAAAGGTGGCTTGGAACACAGTACACAGTGGATACAGGATAACCCCATTATAGAAGATAAAGCTACTGAAAGAAAAACAAAAGTCACGTTGCTACCTCTGTTTCCCTTAAGATTTTTCTCTGTCCACCAATCCTGCCTTACTTCCCTAACCAGTCCTGAAAATGGAAGGCTCATACTAGGAAAAATAAAAAGACCAGTTTGAAGGAACCAGAGGGTTTTTAGGGAAAGTTGAGTTTGCAAACCGGAGAAGGTGTTAATGTTAGTATAATCATGGCCAGTCAAATTTCTCCTGCCCAGTCTAGGGGTATTTCTTACTTTTAAGAAGCAGGGATTGAGGGACTAAAGAAGTAGTCTAGCTATTAAGAGTACTGTGTGTTCTTCCAAAGGTCCTGAGTTCAATTCCCAGCAAACACATGGTGGCTTGCAACCATCTGTAATGGGACCTGATGCCCTCTTCTGGTTGATGCTGTCTTTTGTTATGCAGGCATACATGCTAATGGAGTGTGCTCATATATATAAATAAATAAATCTTAAAAAGAAGAAAGAAGAGGAGGAGGAGCAGGCATTGAAAAACTCTGTTTTCCTATAGTAAGCCCCTGCAACAATTATATTATGGTCTCTTTAATCATTTTCTTCAAGATGTAGTTTGTGGTAAATAATACATAGTTTTAAAGTTTGCTCTGACGCAAGTTTTCTGGCAAAGAGAAAAAGAAGCCTGTTTAAAAAAAAAAAAATCATCCTTTTTGACTCCAGGACCACAGTACATGAGTCAGCCAAACCTCGGTGGCCTCGGACTCTGCATTCAGGGTTCTCTTCCTAGCTTCCCAGGTTTGTTCCTGTCTCAGATTCCATAGATTTAGCTAGAATCACAACCAGGTTGCCTACCTCACAAGTCATTTCTCTGTCTACATATTTCATGTATCCAATGGACCAGGGATTCCTAAGCTTCCTAATGCTGTGATCCTTCAATACAGTTCCTTGTGTTATGGTGACCCCCCCCACACTATAAAATTATTTTTATTGCTACTTTATAACTGAAATTTCCCTACAGTTATGAATCATAATGTATCTGTATTTTCCAATGGTCTTAGGTGACCCCTGTGAAAGGATCATTCAACCCCCAAAGGGAATGCCACCCACAGGTTGAGGACCACTGCAATAAACAGATTTTACATCATATTTTGTTCTAACTCATGGAAAGCCTAGAAATTTACAGATTTGAAAACTTTGTCTCTACATGCACACATAAGAGCAGGTGGTATTCAAAAGAATAAATATGAAGTATGAGTCTTTTTAGTACAGAAGTACAATCGGGGAGGCTGAAGAGATGGCTAAGCGCTTCAGAGAACTTCCTTTCAGTTCCCAGCACCTGTAATTCAGCCCCAGAGGATCCAGTGCCCTCTTATGCCTTCTGAGAGAACTGCACTCACCTGTGCATACAGACACTTCAGAAACTAAAAAGGAGGAGAGCATGTGCCTTAATGCCACTATTCCTGCAGTTCAGTTCAGACACTAAGGTTTCACAGATATATATATATATATATATATATATATATATATATATATATTTATTTATTTAATATAATATATATATATTTAAGGAAATGAAAGTTAACATAACATGATGTTTTTTAAAATGTTACCAATGAAATGGGGGGAGGGGTGATGTTTTACAAGACAGGCGAGAATGTGAAGTAAAAAATATGCATGTATTTTACAACCTGGAGAGCTAATTGACAACACCTCCAACAAAAGACCCAAAAACTTTCTGTTAAATTTCAAAATGGGTGTATTGGGGCTGGAGATAGAGCTGAGCTCTTTCCTGGTTCAATTCCCAACACCCACATGGCAGCCCAAAACTGAATGTAACTCCAGTTCCAGGGTACCTGATGCCTCCTACACCTTCTTCTAGCCTCCATGGTCATCAGACCTACACGCAATACACAGACAGACATGCAGGCAGATACCCATACATGTAAAAAATGTATTAAATTTTCAAAAATTAAAAAACACCTGCCTAAATAGACCACATCCTATGGCTTGGTAACTTTATGAGTATGTTCTATGTATAAATTAACACAAGTATAAAAAAATGTGTGCTTAAAAATACTTGCTGGAAGACCAACGTGTGGATACTTCATTCCTCCTTAGAATAGGGAACAAAATACCCATGGAAGGAGTTACAGAGACAAAGTTTGGAGCTAAGACAAAAGGATGGACCATCCAGAGACTACCCCACCCGGGGATCCATCCCATCATCAGCCACCAAACGCAGACACTATTGCATATGCCAGCAAGATTCTGCTGAAAGGACCCTGATATAGTGGTCTCTTGTGAGCTATGCCAGTGCCTGGAAAATACAGAAGTGAATGCTCACAGTCAGCTATTGAATGGAACACAAGGCCCCCAATGGAAGAGCTAGAGAAAGTACCCAAGGAGCTGAAGGGGGATGCAACCCTATAGGTGGAACAACAATATGAACTAACCAGAACCCCCTGAGCTCATGTCTCTAGCTGCATATGTAGCAGAAGATGGCCTAGTCGGCCATCATTTGAGAAGACAGGCCCCTTGGTCTTGCAAACTTTATATACCCCAGTACAGGGGAACGCCAGGGCCAAGAAGTGGGAGTGGGTGGGTAGGGGAGCAGGGCGGGGGGAGGGTATAGGGAACTTTCTGGAAAGCATTTGAAATGTAAATGAAGAAAATATCTAATAAAATTGAAAAAAAAATACTTGCTGAGTGTGTGCTGACATCAGGTCCAGGATCACAAGCTTGGACCAAAGTGGGAGCTCTGCGGTACCCTGGATGCATGAGTTCCATTCCTCATATAACTCATCGAGATCAAAGCTTCTCCATGAAATGGCACCTCTAAGTTATCTAGAGGGTGCCAGGGCCTCACATGGATGAATATGAGTCGCTCCTTGCAATGATGAAAATACTATTTTAAAAAAAAGTACCTTATATTATTATTTATGAGAGTAAAATATATGAAAATTTTCAATTATCTACCAATCAAGGAATTGGCTAAACAAAATTATGTCTATTCATATGAAGTATAATAGTCATTAAAATCATCAGATCAATCTACACTGGGAATCAAGATATACAATGAAAAAAAGTCAAACTCCCTCAGCATTAATCTCATGATGGATATTATGTGTGTTGCTGTTTTGATTTGGATGCTAAATGTGCCCCCACCTAAAGACCTATATACAGTCATAAAAGGCTTTGTCTGCAGGGTGGGACCATTGAAAAGTGGAGGGACCTTTAAGAGATGAAGTCTAGTGACACAGAAGGAGCCAGAAACTCCAGCCTTCTTCACTCTTTTTATGCTTTTTTCCTCTCCTTGTACCTTTACTCAACCTGACCATAAAGAAAGTAGATTCACTCTGCCATGACATACTTGTCTCCCTTGAGCCCACAGCCATAGTGCCAACCAATTAGGGGCTAGAACACCCAAAACTCTGAGTTCAAACAAATCTTTGTGATGTGAAAGTTGATTATCTCAGGAACTTGTTCTCATGGCAACAGACTCATTAACAAAATTGTATTATTGTCCATATGTGAAGAAAACAAAATGATATATTTATGTTTAAAAGAGGAGAGCAAAAATAATATAAATGAAAAATATTAATAGCAAGTACCTATAGGGAGTGGAGTATGCTAATATTTTATTTTTTCTTCTATCATGAATTTCTATGACATTTAACTGCTGAGAATGACCTGCAATTGCTCTTATAATTAATAAAAATGTTATTTTTGAGAGAGTAAAAATCAGATAAGTGACGTAATCCTTCTCAATGAACCACCTAACCAAACAAAAGTAGTAACGCCTGTGTTCCTGTCAACTCCTAGGAAAAGAGCTGTGTCAAAATAAAATGTTCTAGTACAAGAGAGAATAGACTGTCTGGCCCTCGGCCTCAGCTCAGGTCTGCTCTTCTCTTTCCCTATATTGACTATGTAATGCATGGGAAGAAAAATCCAAGAATAACAGAACTATATATAATACATGTAAACATTTTATAATATCTCTCCTGAAGAGATTGAATTTACCGTTATAGCTACCTGTTTCTAGACTTGTAGTCATAATTTTCAGTTACACATATGAAGCACTGCTCATGCAATTTCATCTTCAGGTTCTCAAAACCTGGTTTATAAAGCACACAGTAAATATCTACTGAATGCAAGAGTGAAGCTGGCTGTCACTCAAACACATCTCCCTTTACTTCTGAGCAATTAACCTTACACGTCCTCCATTTTTCAATCCTGAGACCAGGGGCAAGCGTGGTGAGAAGAGAGGAAACCAGAAGGATTTTCTGGCAATGTGGAAAACATTCAGGGACTGGGGAGTTTTAGAGACAGAAGACTTCGTGAAATCACTAATGTGAACTGGGTTCTGTAAGGAGAGAGTCTAGGAGAAAATAAGGAGCTGATTAGAGTCCGGGTTGAAGAACCACATCTTTCAGTCATTCCTCAATTTCTCTTCATGGCATCCCCACAGAAGCGCAATTACTTAGAAACACTGGCCTGGCCGGGCGTGGTGGCACATACCTTTAATCCCAGCACTTGGGAGGCAGAGGCAGGC
>NC_034596.1:48106990-48137242 GCF_900095145.1 Mus pahari
GATTTCTGAGTTCGAGGCCAGCCTGGTCTACAAAGTGAGTTCCAGGACAGCCAGAGCTATACAGAGAAACCCTGTCTCGAAAAATAAAAAAAATAAAAAAAAAGAAAAGAAAAGAAAAGAAAAGAAAAGAAAAGAAAAGAAAAGAAAAGAAAAGAAAAGAAAAGAAAAGAAAAGAAACACTGGCCTTGAGTCCCCCTTCCCTACAGAGAAGGTAAGAATGGCAGAGGGTGATAAAGGCTTATTCTTCTAGTAAAGCTATGTTCCCTTATATGTGTATTTCTTCTTCATTTGATTAGTATTTACAACCTAAGTAGCAGACACTTGGAGTATTTAAAAGTGGCCTTTTAAGGATCTGTCCTGCCTTCCTTTCTTCTGATCACATGATCAAAATGAGTATATATCATTATGGATGTCATTTTCTTAATTCTTCCTAGGGAAAAAGTAAGAGAAAGTCATACAGAGCATTTTCTTTTCTCAAACTATCAACTCAACGAGACAGCCACGATGGAACTGGGAGCCTGGCCTTCTTACCACATCTCCTTCCGTAATCTCCTGCCCATTCGGACACCTTCCCTCCTAGTCATTACTTAATAGCACTCCTTCTGCCTCCGCTACAGCAGCACTTATCATACTAGAGAAGATGTGTCAAAGCAAAATAAAGGTAAATGACTGGAAATGAAAGATGCAAGCTGAGCTTGGCACACAGGCAATGCCAGCCAAGGAGGAGGAAGAGATCTCCGAACAGTGGTAGAAATTTTAACTTAATGTGGTAGCAAATGTGAGTCTGTCATAATACATTAGATTTTTTTGAAACCTTATTAAACAGCTGATTTTTTTTTTTTTTTGAGACCTGGTATTCCACCCCACCCCCCACACAGATTCTGATCTATCTAAAGCAGGCAAAAGGATGATTGAGTCAACAGTGTATCTTTCAGTTAATCCAACCCAGTTAAGTTTTTCCCTGTTACCATGTTCCATAAGGGCAACCCCACACTGGCAGTTTGTTGTTAATTACATTTGATGTGCAGTAACACAAGAGAGCTAATTAACTTGCATCATAAAAGCTTTATTTACTGTGACAAATTAAACAAACTCATAAAGTGTTCAGCCACAATGGATCTCAATTATCATGCAGTCCAAGTAATGTGCTACAAACATATTCTCAGGCCTCTCTCAGGTATCACTGCAGCCTTACAATCCTATGAACATTACAATTAAAAATGGGTCTTTTAATGAATAAAACTAAAGTCAACTGCCATTTGCTTTGCTTTGTTTGGTATGTGTAAGTATAAACATGTGTGGGTGTGTATGTGTTCTCTAAGGTACAGAAACTAGATACGTTGGTCAAAATCCCCTTCCTTCCTTCCTTCCTTCCTTCCTTCCTTCCTTCCTTCCTTCCTTCCTTCCTTCCTTCCCTCCTTCCTTCCTTCTATCCTGATATCAAAACCTAGGTCTTCCATGTGTTAAGCACATGTTGAATAATTGAGCCATTCCTCTAACCCATATTTAATATCCTAGCCCTTGCTTACTTCACAGGTCAATAGAAAAGTCTTAGACTTCAAATAAAAAAAACTCTTATAGATCCAAAGAAGAAAAGGTAGATCCTAAAGTCTATATTCTGTATTCAACATAGCTGTCTAAAACCAAGCATGCCAAATTCTCCTAGACAGTGTAGAGTCCTTACAAATACATTTCAGGTCTGGGAAAACTCAGCTGCTAGAAGGATACAGCAGGAGCGCCTTCCATTGAGAGTAGACTGAGAAAATAAGGTTTGTCTATCAGCAGAATTCAGTAGCCGGACTGAATGTCTTTGGAGTAAGATCTTCTGTTGTTCTGGAAAACACTAGTCACTCATCACACCATTCTTTACAGAATAGGGCCTAGGATTAATTTATCTGCATACAGTATTTAGAAAAATATTTAAGCTACTGAGACACTATTTACTACTTTCAAAATGTAAATAGCATATAAAACGGTGTTTATAAATGATAGCCACTGTGGATTTGCGTAAAGTAGTATATTGTGGTTGTCTTCATGAATATTTGTTGAAAGTCTCAGTGCTAGAACACGATGTTTTCAGGCCAATAACCAACAAAGGAGAAGAGCATTTTAGAGGGCAGTGTCCTTATCTATATGACAGCTTGGCCATACCTGAATCTCAGGAGCAGGTTTGTGGGAAGAAGCACTGAGAAATGAGGGGGGAATTAGGTGACTATTTTTTTTTTTAAATAACCTCACTGATATTTCTGACCTTAGCCACCCTTTTCAAATCCTCCAAAACAAACAAAGGTGTAAACGTTGCCTAAGAGTTTATTTTCGCTGGAAAAAAAACCCTGAGCTTGGTGAGAAAGGCTCTCTACAAAACCAATCCAGAGACCACATTTGGTCCTTTTCTGCTTAAGCATCCAAGAAATGGCTGGCAGGTATGTCACCTTCAAGGAAATGGCTGGTGTGTCACCTTCAAGACAGGGTGTCCCAGCCACCCACTTCTTGACTGTTGACATTTATGAAGTATCTGAAAGTCTGTAGCTAAGATCTTGAGTCATTCTGTCCCCTAAAAGAGTTGTCCTCTTTCTACCTAACTGGTGTTTTTGTCTTCTGGACAGACATGGAGCTCCCATGAAAAGAAGCTCACCAATAAAGCCTTGTTTTTGACAATAGGTCACAGCAGGGGCTGGGAAAGAAATCACAGTAGGAAAGGCAGCTGAGTGTGGGCATAACAAAATGCCCTTTATTTACAGCAGCACAGCCTATAATATGCAATTTCAACACCGAGCTCCACCAGAGCAAGTTGAACAGACCGCTGGTTCTCTAATGAAAACTTTGAATGATTCCAAAGGTCTAGGGCCCTTTGCACTGGGTGACCATTATGTACGAAGAAGGCAGTGTGAGTATTCCACCTCAGAATATTCATGGAAACCAATTCCACCCTTCCGCTTCTGCCACCATTTCCTGTCCAGGACACAACAGCTCACAACTATCACATCAGTCTCCTGAAAGAAGGGATGACAAAAGGCAGAACAAGCTTGTTTTCATTTCCTGACCTCTTTATAAACTGCACCTCGCTTAAATGTCTCCCACAGACCTACACACTTCATGGGCAGAATCTGTTTGTCTCCCCCATCCCCGAGACAATTAGGAGATAACATGAAAACAAAGACTGAAAACAGAAATAAAATCTTAAATAAATCACTTATACAAATGAAGAGATTCGACTAGTCATACTGGAAATCTTCCTGCCTAGTTTACATGGAACAATCTCACCATTCACTATCCCATCAGGAAAGATAGGCACATAAGAGGCTGACCGATTTATTATAAACAGGCCTTTTTATGCTAGTCTGATTGCAGAGATGTTACTATAACTGAGAATTCTGAAGAGGACATTAAAATACAGCTACAATTCCAAATGGAGTGGTTGAATTCTTACAGCTTTATTCAGCCTGAGCTTGACATTCCCTTCCTCGTGTGGAAGTCCATGGGTGGCCATTAAATCAAACTGAGCCTCTTACAAGCCTATTCATATTGACCAGAGTATGGTGGCTCATTTAGCCAATTCTGCAAGTGCATATTGCAGAGAGATGGAGGGGAGGTAAAGACCCTCTAACACTGCTCAGAGCTTCCTTGATTACAGTCCTCCCTGTGGGACTCAGGTGTTACTCACCCCACCCCCATCGTGAATGTTAAGAAATTCCAAGCCGCGGGAATAAAGGCACATTTCTTCCTGCTCACTTTGATTTGAACGGCGAAACTTCAAGAACATCCAGTTCCCTCGGATTCTTGCTCCTTAGCGCAAGACTTGCTGTGACTCTCTTGTGAAGATGCATGTTGCTGACTTATTGGGAAACTGAAAGAAATTGCACAATACTGGATGTTACCCATGAGTGTATAAGGCTTTCCATTCTGGATGAGGTGGGAGCTATCAAGGCTCCCTTCCAAAATTCAAAGTTAGATAGTTCTCTCTTCCTGAAACTTCCTTGTGGGTAGAAACGGAGATGTCCCCACTCTTATTTTACAATTCTACTAGAGTTATATTTTGCTCTACAACTCCACTGAAATGTGTTTCTGATGAAGTCTTGGAGTAGAACAGGAAGTATTCAAGTTCAACCCAGAATCACTGTGAGGAAAGGCACAGGCCTTGCCTACTGCCATTTGGAACTTGTTTAGAGAGTTACCTTTAAATATTGTCAATAAATCTGTGATTCACCAACACCTTGAGTTCATTAAATTGTAATGAATTTATACTATCCCAGAGAATGTTATTTATATTTGACTTTACCAAAAAAAAGCGGGGAGGGTGGGACTGTAACACTATAACAATAATTTTCTTATGAGGTTCTAGAACTGATTCTAAAAGCAGACTGAAAACCCGGTTAAGGAAGAGGAAAAAAAAAAAAAAGTTCAGCACCCACACACATGTCTGCTTCTTTGTAAAATACTTATTAATTTCGTATATGCTTATTAAAAGTTGGCCAGTAACCAAACTGCAAAATATTTTACAACAAATAGCCCCCACTAGATCATCTGAGGCACCGATTTTAACACGTATTTTTACAGGATAGCCAAGCCTTCTGAGGCTGGGAGTGATACAAATTCCTCTATAGTAAGGACACTCCATGTCACGCTGGAATTGATACGAGAGATGGGTACCATGTGTAACGGACAGCGTAGTATAGGGTGCTTAATTGTAATGGCAAGCACATAGTCCCTCTGTGCTCCAGGCTCATACCACTGCTAATTTACAGTGGTATTTCCCTTTAGAGTGTTATGAAATAAACTGCAAGATCTCTAAGCACACACATTTTGTTTGGTTCCTAAATCAGACAAATGTTTTCCCCATCCCAGCTCCCAAGAGCTAAGCACACAAAAGCATTCCATTCAGCAACAGGCAACTACAGTGTTCCCCTTTCAAGTCCTTGGGAAAGCTTTCCTAGCTCCATGCGGCTTGAAGCCTGTAAGGCTCAGTCAGCGAGGTGCCCGCGAGCGCCTCCTTGTGGCAAGAAGGCCGGAGCCTCCACTTAGAGCAGCGCTCTCTCCCACCCTGTGCCGCTGGCGCCTGCCCAGGCCAGCCCAGAGGGTGGAGGAGAAAACACTCCTGCCTGGTGCTGCCCCGATAAATATCTGATGTCTTGGCTCTCCTGGAAATCCGAGACACTCCATTCTCCTAGGCACTATGGCCTTTAACTCAGCCTCTATTCTCCACCGAGGCCATGGCTCATTCCTATCCAAACTCAAGCTTGTTTGTACCATGACACTAATAAATGTGCCTGGATGTGGTTCCGACTTCCTAAGCCGTCGGTGTAACTCAAATACAGAGTAATTATAACGGGATTCCTAGCTAGCGTGTTTTTTTTTTTTTTTTTAAGTCTCCTATAACATTTAAATTAGTCTAAATTCAGCTGTTTGAGTGCCCTCTGACAATGTATTTTCTCTCAGCTCCACGACTGTTTTATTGCTCCATACGCACTTGACCTAATCGACAACATCCTGCACTCTGAAATGTTTATACTGTTAAATGAATTTTTAATCTAACTTTTACAGCATTCAATTTCAGTTTCATCAGCCGTCCACAGAGCAATATCTAATGTTTTAAAATAATCTAGACAGTTAAAAGGAAGGAGGGGGAGGGGAAGATCGCCGTGTTATGAAGCAAATGATTAATTAAAGCAAATTAGATTCTGGCAGCTCTTGCTATCATGGTGCATTCCCGACCAGACTAATAAATCTTCGTTGAGAATGCGCTTCCGTGAGGTTCAAGTGTCACCTGGGAAAGGACATTATTGACTAATACATTTTGCTGTTAGTTTTATTTGTTCTTGCTTTATGGAATAATAACGAATATTTTTCAAACAGGGTGCATCCATGAGTCTGCTTCTGCTCGGTCTGTAAGGGTGGGTTCTGTTCGAGGGAGGCTGTGAAGTCAGAAAAGTTCTTTCTATGTGACAGAAGTCGGTTATGGCAACTGAGACAGCTAAGATGCCGGCAAACAGCAATAAGTCCGAGGACCACGGCACCACGCCAGCCTGCTGCAACAGTGACTGGGGCAGACCCCGAGATTTCTCTGCACCCTGCAGCTCCGTGGGAGCCTCTCTCCTCTCCAGTTTGAGAGGTTTGCCTTCTCCCTGTCCTAATAGCTGGCATCTCCTCATTGGGGCAACTAACAGCTCTCTAAATCTAGCCAAATGCTGCTGCCATGCTCACTGCAGTCTTTGCCGTTTCTGAAGGCACAGAAGGGAGAAATTGGCAGCTATTTCAAGAAAGGGTCCATATATGTGCCTTTGATTTAGGCTGCTCACGGTGTTGCCATTTTAATCAACCTTTAATAATTTCTAATATCAACTGTTGCGGGGTTTTTTTTTTTCAAATTCATACTTGCGGTTGCCTAATTTGTATGTTTTAATATGTGTTTCCTACACCTTTCCCTCTGCTTTACCCCTGGCTTGGATCCTTTCTGCCCAAATCTCAACAAATGCCTGTGTAAACCTTAAGGGCTGTTTCTCTGTGGCCTTCACTCACTGCATGTCACACTGCCTAAAACCCATCAAGACAAGGCACAGACTTATTTGAAGTCTGTGGTGTTGTGACAGCGAGAAAACAGTTTTAAAACAATGGTGTGCATACCCAGAATACATTTATCTTGAGATTTATTAAATGAGGGGGAGGGGAGGTCATAAATCCCCAGAGTACATTTTTAGATTGCAATAAATAACCACACAGCATTAAATGTTTGTGCTGACTTTTAAACAGTGTGCCCCCAAGAATCTCCAAAATATAGCCGAGTGCATTAATATACCGGAGACCCTTCAGGCTTCCATGTGTATTGAACCTCCACCTCCTGCCATCACTTGGCTAATTTTGATTACAGAGTGAATTGGCTATAGAAGAAAAAAAACCCACAAATTTAAATATATACAAATAAGTATTCTACTGTGTTCCTTTTAAGAGCAGATTGTGAAGTGAGCTACGATTACCCATCAAAGTGATTTCCTGGGCCCACCAACTCAACCCTCTCCCATCCTCCACCTCTGAGCACATCTCTTTCTGGCTTGGGCTCCCTTTCAGCTTTCTGCAGCAGAGATTCCTGGTGCTGTGCAGAATGGAAAGCAGCCTGCGGTTCTCCACATGCAGCTCATCCCCTGGCCACAAGCAGGGCTTTTGCAGACAGTTTAAAAAACGATCCGGTATTGCATGAGTTAAAAAAAATTCCCCCTGGAAAAGCTAATTATTGCATGCAGATACTTCTTTGTGTGATCAAGGAGGGGACAATTTAATAGGCTCTGTAATACAACCAAGAACAAAATTGCTTTAAAGGAAGTCTCTTGTTGAGTGACAACTCTGTTGCCTGAGCCAATTAGGTCCCAATAAAGAGTGTTGAATTGGCTCCTGCTTTCTCATTAATTATGTTCTGTCACAGACATGGGGCTTGATTTAGCAATTTTGTATTACATTAAGATACTGAAAGGCTGGGAACAAATGGCTCGCTCTGATAATAGGCATTCTCTCCACGGTGTGACATTTACTATCCAGCTGTCCGTAAGGCAGCCTAGCACTTCAGTTCAGGGGCTTATTTGTCATTGCTTCAAAGGGACACTCAGCTTTTCACAAAAAAAGAAACAGAGAGGCTAATAGATAGGACAAAATGTACCGCTGATAAGCTTTATTAGAGATGGGACGCTAGGGTTTTGCTAACAAGCTCATCCGTTGGGACTCAGCCGAGTTTGCTGCCAATCATCCTCCACACAAAGGCACACTAGTTAACAAGGAGAAATGAATTACAGACACTTATTCTGCCGGTGGGATCACAAATACACCAATCTGTGAAAGAGGCACAAACTCCAGAGACAAACTACATATTTGTCAATAACCTCCTAGAAAGAGCCCTAGTAATTCTTTGAAGACCTTTGATTTCGCATCCCTGTAAAATACATGTATAGGAAATGTTTTCGTTACCATGACATTCTTTCTTTGTTATTTGTACAAATTTTCATCACATTAAAAAACAGAAAACCAAGGAGGTCTGCAAATGTTTTAGTGGGTCTCTAGACACTACTTTTCATATCCCCCCACAGGGAGCTGATGCTTTGGTTATTTCATTAAGGCCAACAGAAAATTAAATCTTTAAGCTTTAGGTTTGAGCTGAAATCCAGCACCACATTAAATAATCTATAATTCTGGATGTATTGTGTTTACAGAGTCCAAGAATAGGATTGGTGACCAAGTGGAAAGAGAGTACCTTTGGTCAAACAATTAGATGACATTTTAAGTTGAAAATATGCACACACACATACACACACACACACACACACACACACACACACACACACACACACATGGATAATGTGTACAAAATATATCCATATAAACCTGATTTAATATCTCTATATAGTAAATATAGCAAAGCATTTTATGCACTGTATTTAGGAGCCTAAGCCAAAAGTCTCTGGCTACACCATGGTCAGCATTTTCGCTACCTGTGTTATTTTTTTAAATCTCCTAAAAATACGACCCAGAGCAGGGTCTGTTGTTAATTTTTTTTTTAAGCCAATAATCTTCAACTCAAGCTTATCCACTGACCACATGAGGTTAATCAAATCTGAAAATGTCATGTTCAGATTAATTACAAGACAGCTCTCCACCACAGTTCCTGGAAATAGTGCAGGGTTCATCTGATTGCAAGCTGCATCAACCCACTCAGTTTAGCCTCCCCACCATCTTGGAGGAGAAAACCTGAGACTCAACAGCAGTAGAGATAAAGGACAGGAGAGTAGAGAAATGCTGTACGCATGAGTCTCTTCTCCCACAGAAGTTAAAGGAATGTGTGAAGAACTACTGGGATCTGGCTCAACTTTTGAGAGAGCCATCACTCCACCTCTCCAGCTTCCCTGCCAGTGACAAAACCTTGAGAAGCCCCAAGGTGCCTCGGAAGGAAACCCAGCCCTCCTGGTAGCCCTGCCCCCTTCTTACCTCTATTCACTTTCCTTTCTCTGACTCTGGAATTATTACCTTATGTTTCTTTGTTGAGTGATTATTACTCTAGGGAAAAGATGTCAAGAGGCAGAAATGGAGGATAACGCTAGTTTTAGTAGTCTATGTGACATGTCCTTTTGTGGCTTTGGCTCTTATCTGCAAAAAGACTGGGCAAATAACATTTAAAAACAAAAAAACAAAAAAACAAAAAAAACTCTTACCCATGCAATCTCCAAAACTTTCCCTGATTTGTGAACATTAAAATAAAGCTTGGTAAGGCACATTCCAAATATCTGCTTCATTCTGAAATGAGATCACAAGCTAGAGAGATGCTCAATGGGTAGTGTGCTCACTGTTCAGGTGTGAGGACCTGCACTCAGACTGCAGAACAATGTGAAAGGCAGGTGCAATGACCTGGGCTTATAGCCCTCGTGCTGGGAGTGAGGTAATATAGAAATAAGCAGATCTCTGCAGCTTGCTTGCCAATGCATCTTAGCCAACTAGTCAGCTTCAAGGCCAGGGAGAGACTCTGTCTCAAAAAAATAAGATGAATGACTGAAGAAAACATCCTATGTCGATCTCTGGCCTCTAGACATATATGCACAAGCATACACACAGGAAGGAAGGAAGGAAGGAAGGAAGGAAGGAAGGAAGGAAGGAAGGAAGGAAGGGAGGGAGGGAGGGAGGGAGGGAGGGAGGGAGGAAAAAATACTGTAAAAATAGAAGAGGGAGGTAAACAGAAATCACAGAAAATATAGTGTTGGTATTTAGCCCATCCCTTCATTCCCCACAAGAAAGCACTTGTATGTAATTTCTCCACACCAATAATGCTTGAGAATTACATGCTTCCTAAAAGCATGTATTGAACACAGATCAGATTGAAAGAGCTTATAATCTTAAGGAACCATGAAATTCTTATGGCTCTAAAATTTACCATGTTTCTATTTCAGAAAACCCTCCACAACAATAATATACATAATAGAGGCAAGAATCACTTCATCCTCACTTAGAGGGGGCTTTATCTTTGCAATTCAGGTACTCCATAAGGTTGAAATCGTTCAAAAAGCCTGGCCACCCTCAGGCAGAAGTGAAGGTATTTATATAGACATTAGGTATTTATGCAGCAATTTACACTTCCAGACCCGTTGTAACCATTCATTAGTTTATCCAAATAACTTCCTTCTGGAGTAAGTGAGTGCTTTGTTTCCCAGACACAGAGAGCCAGGTTCGGGGAGGTGACTGACACACAGCGTGGAGGCCTTAGGTCAGACACAAAGAATTGTATCTGAGAAAAGGTTTCCTGAGGGGTTTTGTGAAACCTTCTCTTCTTTGAGACTTTAAAAACAGACTGGACCCCTACAGAAAGGCTTTGCTTATGATGAATTGGGAAGGTGGTTCCAGCTCTCACAGCCATCTGCAAGTCTGTCCACCTGCCCACACAAGGAGAAGCTGGGAGCAGGCTAGATCTGAGAGGACACAGGGAAGAATCACACAGGTGCAAAGGAAGAGATGCTTGGGGAAATGTTGTCAAAATGTTTTCCTAGGAGTTTATCCCTATGCCCACACCAAGCCAAAGGTGGAGTGAAGAGCCAACCTGCACAACTGAGCTAGCCTCAGAGAGCCTCGTCTGTCACTCCCAGAAGCTGAGAACATCAACTAACTTCCTCCAGCCCCTCCCGCTACACCAACACCTATAGTGTCTGTGACTGCCTTCGCTTCTAAGGCACAGATATGCAAATAGAGAAACTGCTTTGGAACCTCAGATGATACTGTCCTGGCTTATTCTCTCACATATGTCAAAGGGTGTTTTTTTCTAGACACCGAGTGATTTCCAGGGTCATTTCCTGGCTCTTGGAGGACCCCATTGCAATCCTTTCCGATACAGAGACCTACATACCTACACACCTATATCCTTATACTGCTCACTTTGAACTTGGATAGAGGTCATTTGTGGGAAGTGGGTGTGACCACGCCCTGTGATCCCTGTTTACCAAGAACCTGAGCACTTGGATGATCCTGTGCTGTCCACCTGATGAGTCACTGGCCTATCACGGCGCGCCCTGGCTGAACTATGATTGGATCCAGGAGAGGGGGGGAAGGGATTAGGTCAGAGGACTAATGAAAAACAAAAACAGGATATGCCCCAGAGGGAGGAAGGGAAGGCTATTTTGAGAAGGCTGTTTGAAAAAGAAGTTTGAGAAACCTTCCTTGGCGTTTGTGACATCCCCCCCCCCCAATCTCTGCCAGTTGGAGTTTGGGGTTTGTGGCATCTGGTGGCCCATACGGGGAAGAAAAGAAGAAAAGGCCAAGAAAGAAGCAGAAAAGAAGGCAAAAGCAGAAGCCAGGCAGAAGGAACAGGAAGCCAAAGGGGGAAAAAAAACAAAAAGACAAGCTGAATTAGAAGTTGTTCGGTTGGCTAAGGAGAAAGAAGAGGAAGAAGTTAGAAAAAGGAAAGGCAGAATCTCCAGAACTCATGCAAGATCTGGAATGAGAAAAAGGAGCTATGGGGGAGTTCCGTGGTAAGAATTAATTTAGCGCTAGGAAGAGGCTCCCCAGTGGAGGAATAAAGCTAAGCTCCCAGTATAGGGACAAGTTAAGCTTCTGGGGTTATGGGACCAAGTTAAGCTCCCAGTATAGGGACAAGTTAAGCTCCTGGGTTGCAGGACCGAGTTAGGCTCCCAGTATAGGGACGAAATTAAAAGTGAAGAAGTAAGAATTAATCTAGCACTAGTAAGAGACTCCTTGGTGGAGGGACGAAGCTAGGTTCCCAGTAGAGGGACAAAGTTAGGCTCCCGGTGTAGGGACAGAGTTAGGCTCCTGATGTAGGGATGGAGTTAGGAAAGTCTAGCCTCCAAAAGGGATGGAAAACCTAGAAAGGGGGGTAGAAGCATTAGAGGAAGTAAAGGAGGTTATGTCTCAGCATAGTGATCAGCAGAAAAGAAAGGAGGCTAAAAGACAGGAGAGTACTGATGAGCGTTCAGAGGAATCTTCAGATAGTGGACCACAAAATTTTGGAAATTTTGTGAACAACCAGACAGGATATCCTCTACAAGTATATGAACAAATTAATAATTGTGCCCTCAAGGCATGGAGAATGCTTTCAGGGACAGGAGATCTACACTACCATGGAGAGAGAAATCTACCAATAAGTATGGTGATGGCTCAGGAGAGAGAATTATGGGGGATAGTGAAGGCCCTTCCCCTACCGGTTCCCCTGAGTGTTGATGCTGGTGTTTATCCCAGATTCTTTCCAGTGCCTTGTTTAATGTATCCTTGAAGGGGAGTCTGTGCTTTTCTGTGGATGTATGGTACCTCCCTTTTTCTTTTTAGTTAGTAATAGGACTAGTTCTTTTGAATTAGAATGCTCCAATATCACAAGCTTTTTGTCTCAATGCTGGAATGTTACTAGAGCCCCCCTGGCGATGGTGACCAGAATACCCACAGCCATACCCTGGCCTCTAGAGGTACAGGAGGGTCAGTTGTCATTGCTCCTAAGGAATAGGAGAGATTTTGGAATTACAGCCGCCATCATTACAGCAGTGATTGGAGATGCTGTGGTGTATGGTATGTATGGGCAGGCAGGCGCAGACCAACCAACGACTGATGACTCAAGCTATGGCACCTATAGAGTCAGGTAATTTGCCCCATGTTTGGCTCAGTATGATGGGTTGTTAATCCATGACAGGTAAGACTCTCACATGTGCATACCAACCTAAGACAGGTTGGTGAAAAATGAGTTCACCACACCAATGACGGGTAAGGGTGTAACATGGTTGAGGGCAACCTAAGACAGATGTGATCCCAGAGCCATTAAATTAAAAAAGGGGTATATGTGGGAAGCGGGTGTGACCAAGCCCCGTGATCCCTGTTTACCAAGAACCTGAGCCTGCGCACTTGGACGATCCTGTGCTGTCCTCCTGATGAGTCACTGGCCTATCACCACGCGCCCTGGCTGAACTTTGATTGGATCTAGGAGAGGGGGAGGGATTAGGTCAGAGGACTGATGAAAAACAAAAACAGGATGTGCCCCAGGGGGAGGAAGGGAAGGCTGTTTGAGAAAGCTGTTTGAGAAAGAAGTTTGAGAAACCTTCCTTGGCGTTTATGTCATTTTTTCCTGTCTCTGCTGGTCGGAGTTCGGGGTTTGCGGCAGTCATTCACTTTCTGTTAGACTTACACACAGAATGCAAACAAAAGGAGAGGGTTTGACAAAGGAAAGTAGGTTGGGATAACACCAAGAGACTCCCTAAACCACCTCCCTCCCCCTGTCACCTCAATGACGAGGTAGAACTCAGGCCTGCTCCCTTCTCTCATCACCAGTGTCCGTTGACGGCTCTGCCTTATTCTGATAAACGTTTAATTAAGGTATAACTTCCTCACCACATAGCTTGTCCAGTTAAAAATGCAATTCAACCATTCTTAGTATATTTCCAAGTGTATATATCTATCGCTACTATCAACTTCAGGTAATATCACCACCACCACCCCCAAAGAAACAAAATACCCTGCGGCAGTCATTTTTCCAGTCTTCCCTTTCATCCCTTTCTGTACCTCCAAGCAAACACTAGTCTGTTTTCTCGCCACATATCTGCCTGCTGAGTATTTTGCAGTTAGACAGTATGTGTTCCTAGTGACTGCCTTCTCTCACTTAGTATATTTTCAAGATACATCCATGTTTGTAATATAGATAGACCCTTAAGTTACTTTTTAACTGATTTATAATATTCACTGTACAGATATATACCTACCCATCATTTGATGGACATTTGTATTGGTTTTGATATTTAGCTCATGTACTTATGCTACTATGAACATTGGTGTAAATGTCATGTGATGTGTGTTTTCCTTCCCCTGGGCACATGTCTAGAGTAGACTTGATCATACGGTAGCTATGTTTAGCAGCCTGTTTTCCAAAGCATACACACACCTTATATTCTCACTAGCAATGTAAGAGGGTCAAATTTTCTCCACGTGCTCTTCAGCATTTTTATTCTCTCTTTCATCGTAGCTATATAATATATGGTAAGACTATAAAGTGTGTGTTTACCTGATAACTAATTATTTTTGAGAATATTTTCATGTGCTTATTGGCTATTTATAAGTGGTTTTTTTTTGGGGGGGGGGGAATGTCTCTTCAGAGTCTACTAGTTTTTCAAATTGTGCTAGTGATTATTTTGTTATTGAGTTACAAGATGGTTGTAACCTCCTAGCTGGGAACTGTGCAAGCCCTGTGCAGGCTGCCACAGACTCTGTGAAGTCATTTGTCTCAGTCCTGTGGTGTCTGGAAGACACTGTTTCCTTGGTATCCTCTACTCCCTCTGGCTCTCACCATATTTATGTCTCCTTTTCCACATAGTTTCCTGAATCCTAGGACAAGGAGTTTGATGAAGAGGTCCCACTTAGGACTGAGTGTTCCAAGGTCTCTCATTCTCAGCATATTGTCCAATTGTAGGCCTCTGTATTAGTTTTCTTCCACTGCAGCAGGCAGCATCTCTAGTGGTGACTGAGCAAGACACTGATCTACAAGCATAGCAGAATGTTATTAAGAGTCATTTTATTGCTATGTTCCTTTATCAGGACAATAGTATGTGTTTTCCCCCTAGGGCAACGGCCTGTCTAATCTAAGGTTCTTGGCCACCTAAACAATGGGTTCCACTATATGAAATGGGCCTTAAACCCAATCAGAGATAGTGGTTGGTTTCTCTCACAACATTTGTGCCACTATTGAACCAGCATATCATGTATGCAGCTCACCATTGTAGATCACAGGGTTTGTAGCTGGGGTGGTGTTCACCCTTCTCCTCTGGTAGCAAGCAGAGGCCCTTCCAGTACCTTGAACACTAGTCAGTATGGATAGAGTCTCTAGTTAGGCACCAGCTTGACTTCTCCATGTTCAGTGAGATGTGTAAGTAAGTGTCGTCTTCAGCAATAGAACCTCAAACCTTGTTTGAAGAGAACAAGCTGTAGTCTCGGCAATTGGCTAAGTTGTTAGAGGGTTTCCATGGGGCCCCTTTGGCCAACAATTCATCAGATGTAACCCATTGCTGCCACTGGAGGTTTCACTTGGTGGAAAAAGATATCAAGTTGAGGCTTTGTCTTTCTCTTTATTTGGTGACTCCACTTAGATCTCTCTTATCTATGCATATATTTTAAGAAGCTTCTACTGCAATAGATTTCCATATTCATTTTCTTAGCAGTCTTTCCCTTTAGTCCCTCCCCTAGCCCTTGTTTTCCTCCCACTTTCCATTGAATCTCCCCATTCCAGTCCCCACCCCCACCTCTCCATAACTGCACATTCTATTTGCCCTTCCTTGCCCTCCCACTATTCCTTTACTCTATACCTAACCTCTGTGATCATATGGATTATTATCGAAGGCTTAAAAGCTAACATCCACATAGAAGACAAGAATACTGTATTTGTCTTTTGGGGTCTGGGTTACCTCACTCAGGATGATTTCTTTCTAACTTCTTTCATTCACTTGTGAATTTCATGATTCCATTTTTGAAAGATGAATAGTATTCCATTGTATATATGTTCCACATTGTATATATAAACGACATATTAACCATTCATCTGTTGATGGACAGGTGTTATTTCCAATTTCAGGCTATTATGGAATTCTTTGAAACAAAAAGGGTTTTATTTTGATGAAGTCTAATTTTTTTTCTTTAATTGTATGTAGTTTTAGTGTCATAGTTAAGAAATAATTCACAAAACCAATGTCAATAAAATTTAAGTCCTAATTTTTTTGTGGTCTTCGATTTATTTGAGTTAATTTTTAATGGTGGGGGATAAAGGATCAACTTCATTCTTTCACAATTGGACGCTCCTCTGTTGGAACAAACTTACTGAAAAGACTGTATTTCCCCTGCTGAATTGTTTGACACCCTTGAGAAGAACAAATTAATTATAAATGCAGGTGTTTATTTCTATATTCCCCATTCTATTACTTTGATTCATATGCTTGTTTCTGTGCTAGAGTCACACATCTTGATTACTCTATCTCTGAACTAAGTTATAAAATTGAGAGTTCCTCAACTTGAACATCCTTTTAAGAGAGCATTTGGGAATTCTGCCTCCATTGAATTTTCTATGAGGTATAACCTTGACTTTCAAATGTTTAGCAAGAAGTCATCTTGGGTTTGGGTATGGATTGGGTTGAATCTCTTATAAAATTAAATGTAAGGGTCTTTCCGTGCATCTATATCTTTATGTTTCTTTTTACTGTGTATAATGATTTTCCTGGTATAGTTTTATATTTGTTTTTTTTAAATTTATTCCTAAATGTTTATTGTTATGGATGCTATTTTTTTAGTATCAGTTTTTGACTGTTCATTTTAAGTTTATAGATATACTTAATGATACCTAATTGATTTTTTTTCTATTTTGATCTTCATGAAACTTTGCTAAACTTATTACTGAATTCCTTGGGATTTTATTTATTGCCAATACCTTTTATTTTATTTTTTGACTAACTGTCCCAGATAACACTTGTAGGACAACATTGATATAATTGGAGCAGAGTTCTTGCCTGATCCCTGATTTGGATGTTCAGGGACATCCAGCCAAGCATCATTAACCATAATACTAACTGACAGTTTCTAATGTCTTCTTGCTTATTAAATATTTGGGCATATTACATGTAATATTTGGAGGGTCTGATAGCAAAACTTCATGTTTACAAGTGTCTTGATATCTGTGAGATGCTGTAACAAGATACCTTATCTAACAACAATAAACAAGACTGAAAATCAAACTTCACGTACAACAAAAACATTGCTAACCGCTCTAGAGAATAGAAAGTCCATACGCAAGGAAGCTGCAGATACGTGTCTGGTGAAGACCATTCATCACACACAGCACTGCCTCTGTGTTATCAAATGGCGGAAACAGAAGGCAGAACACTGGTCACACTCATGAAGACAGAGTGTCCATGACTGTTAACCAAGTGCCACCTTCTAATAGCACCACCTCCATGAGTAGACTTCACTCTATGATTTTTTTTTTCATTTCAAGCCACATTGATTAAATGGCATTTACTTTCTCTGCACATTTACCTACGTGGGCAGAACCTCCTTCCCAGAGATACCAACTGGGAGTCCTGGAAGCCACCCACAATAGAAGATCAGAAGCTGGAGATTAAAAAACCTGAAGTGAAGACTTTAATGTTGAAGACAAGAGGCTAGACACAGTATGACATTTGTGTTGCATAAGGAAGACCATTAAATTCTTTTTGCTACATCATAGAAACTAAGAACAAAATCAGCTTTAGCATCCAGTGCTGAGAAGCCATTTCAGAGAGTCCTAACTGGGCTCATGATAACTGCACATCTGTGCTTCATTCACATGCTTGAGACAAGCGCTGAGGGGCTACACAGACAGAAGAGAAGTCACAACAGAGATCAGAGCCTACTTTAGGAAGCACACAGAGATTACTCTATGGAGCATCCTCTTTATGGTCATGCAAATGCAGACTTAGAAATCTGTGAGTATAGCAGGCTCTAACCAGCAAAAATAAAGTACGGTCTTAATTATTGACCCATGAGAGGTGCTGGAATACAAAGATAAATCTTTCTACTCACTCCAAAGTTCTTTCTTTCATTTTATAAAATATAGTACTGAGTTTTCAATAGAGATTTGGAAAGAGTGTTATCACTCTATACTCACAGAGATGTAACTGCAGCAGTTTGACAGAGCCAGAGCTGTCTCTGGGCTATGGAGAGACGTGTGCGGGATCTCTTAAACTCATCGCAGACTCACTGTTCCCTCCACCTACTCTGAAGCACATCCACGAATGGCACACCACAGCCCTTACCCCTTCTGTTTCTCCATGGAAGGTCCACAAATGGGAGTTCCTTAGAAAACCCAACGCTTGACCCAAAGGTGAAAACAGTGTTTACTTTTTATCCACTACCTAAAGTTTTTCTCATGTGATGATAACCCTGTGGAAGACATCGACTCCTTTTCATCTTTCATATATATAAAAGTAATTCAAAAACAGTTACAAAAAAAATTTAATTTACATTTGTTGGTTTGTTGTTTGATGGGCCTGTGATGTATTTGGAGGTCAGATGAAGGTTGTCAGCCTGCTCTCTTCTACCCTGCAGCCTGAACTCAGTCCATAAGCTGGGCAGCAGGTAGGGCCCTGGAGCCAGACCAGAAATGACTTTAGAGATTAAACCTGGAAAAAAAAACAAAATAAAATAATTCTGTTTAATTTTTATTGAGGACTTTGATTTGGGGAATGGGGATACAGCTCAGTAAATAAATACTTGGTGCACAGACATGAGGGCACAAATTCAATCCGAGAATCATTGTGAGAAAGTCTAGTCCTAATGCCATGGGGAAGACAGACAGGAGGATCCCTGGGGCTCCTGGCCAGCAAGACTGCCATCTCATTAGTGGGCTCAGGTCACATGAAAGGCCCTTCTCAAACAGTAATGTGGGCAGCTCCTTCAGACCAATGCCTTAGACAGACAGACAGAAACACACACACACACACACACACACACACACACGCACACATGCTGGTGCACACACACACATACACAGGCACCTACAACCACACAGGCACATGCACACATACTCCAATAAATGAATAGATAAACACACAAACTAGAATTAATATTTGACCTCTAAAGATGCAGTTTTTATTAGGGAAAATATTTTGAAATGATTTCCAAATTAATTTTTCCTTAAATATTTTTGGCAGCGTTAGCACTACAAGCCTGTCAGTTGAAATATTTGTTCTTAACTTCCATCATTTGAGAGCTGATGGATTAAAGAGCATAGCTACAAACCTTCTCCAGTGATAAAGTTCATAATTTGCAGGTTCTAGGAAAAAGACTAAGTAAGATTTTAAGCTGATTTGAGACTTTTTTTTCCTAGAGACTAATTCAAGTAACTGTCTGATTATAATGCCTGTCAATTTCATATATTATTTTTGAATTCTCTGTTAAGTGATGTCTTCTGGTTTTCCATAAATTAGCATATTTTCTTTGATGTTGAATAAAGTGCTTGCTTTCTAACATTTGGCTGTGTCCATCAGAGGAAAAACTTCTTACGTAAAATAAATAAATAAATAAATAAATAAATAAATAAATAAATAAATAAATTATATTAAATTAATGGGGAAAAAAACAAGAATTTGGGGTGAATCCCCATGTTTCTTTGAGGCCTAATTATTTGTGTTTATAGTCATGTATAGCATACTACAGTGTAACATACAACCGTGTCATTTACAAAGCAGTAATCATACACTAAATGTGAGCCTATCCTGATATACCATATTGCTTTCTCTCAGCAATGTTCCTTGGTTTTTAATCCTCACCCAATTTCTCCGGCATGTATAGCATAGTTTCTTATTTTTCCCTTCCCAGCATTGAATATCTAATGTTGCCTATCCTTGGTTAAAAATTGCCCTTGTTTTCTGTCAGCTAGACTAGGGACTTCTCTGGCACTAAGAAGAAAAAAGAAAATGTCACAACTGGAATATATTTCTACCATATTCAATTGATGTCCTCTGCATCATAAGGAGAGGATGTATAGTCAGCGATAAAAGCTTATTTCTCTCTGGATCTAGCGCTTAAGCATCTTCTGAAGAGAGTGGAAAGAGGCGGCAGAACAGGGCATTAGCTGAAAATCTGGGTCAGCTCAGGTTCATCTGCTCAGGTCCATCCGTCCATCCGTCCGCACTACCCATTTAAGGTTGGAGGGATCCGTGAGGGAGTCAGGAGCCACTGCGGTGGGAGGGTCTGTCCCACTCCAGTGCTGAGTCTAGAGGCCAGGGGGAGGGGACCTAGCACTGTTTGTTTCTCCCTGCTATAACTTTGGCAGTACCTGAACGATATTGGCTAGCCTACCTTCTTACAGTAGTTGCCTTCCCAGCTTTCAGGGCCTCTGCTGCGCCTTTAAGACCAAGCTCTGTAAAAAAGGCTCTGGGGCCCTCAGCCCCTCAGAAACCTCACTACCCAATCTGGCCCTGCTCAAGACTGGGATCTAGGCTTCCAACTTGTTTGTATGTACAAAAATCATATTTAACACTAATTTTGCATTTTATTCCGAAAAAATGGGTAACATACCAGCCTTGTGCCCTAATAAAAATCACAAAAATTAAAATATACACTTCCATTTTGAAAGCATATCGCCTGAAAAAAGTGTCATATTAAAATGACGAAATTCATGTTTTTGAAACTCAAATTACACATTCTGTACATTATCATTTGAAGAATATCAAGGAATCACACATACATACATACATACATACACACATACATACATACACATACATACATACCACACACACACACACACACACACACACACACAAAGCAGTTAAGGCCAAACATTTTGGCTAAAGGACGGAGCATAAAGAATTATTATTATAATCTTTGTTATTATTGTTGGGCCTTTCTGTTCACACTGAAATTTCTAAATGTATAAATTAACAACTTTTGCTTTTCTTAAATATCAGCAAAGAGATGTAAAGATAAATTAGCATGTTTTAAAGTCTTTATATTTTTATACTTAAGAAGCTAATGTTCCTTAAGGTTGTTTTTCAGTGTGTGTGTGTGTGTGTGTGTGTGTGTGTGTATGTGTGTGTGAAGAAAGTGGAAGTCAGAAGACAACTTGAGAAAATCATTTCCTCCCTCCCTCCCTCACTCCCTCCCTCCCTCTCTCCCTCCTTCCTTCCCTCTTCCTTCCTTCCTTCCTTCCTTCCTTCCTTCCTTCCTTCCTTCCTCCCTTCCACATGGATCCTAGGAATGAAGTTCGGGTCATCAGGTTTGATGATGAGCATCTGCCCACTGAACCATCTTGCTAGCCCATGAACCTGGAGGGGGGGCAAGTACTCACATTAGTAAGATTTTATTCAACTTGACATCAAAAACATAAATTAAAAGAGCAAATGAGACAGTCTTTGGCTTCACAAAGACAAGAGAAAGAGGCAGAGAAAAGCGGCATTTTCCCATGATGCTGAACGCACCGGAAGTCACCTGGCTCATCAAAACTTAAAACATACTCCGAGAAAGCTCCTGGGCTTAAAGTCAACTATGGCATAGAATAACATACAAATGGAATTCTTTTAACGTCATTAAGATGTAGCATTGGACATTTTTAGTTAAGAAACTGATTAAAGAATGGAGAAGTTTTTTTAAAAAAACGTAGATATGTCAGGTCCTCAACAACTAAAAAATGTGTTTATTAAGTTCTTCATCATTAGAGACCTAGCTCACAATGTTTCTTGTAGAAAGAAAGGGAGTCCCAAGCCCCGGGCGGCATAGAAGTCACACTGAGAGGGACCTGAGACACACCTTGGCTTCCTCCCTTTCAGGAAACAGATGCTGAAGAATTATCATTGAGCAAGGTGCTCGTTACGAGCTATTTATACTTGGAGCTCCGTAGTAGCTCTTGCCCCAAGTCACCTACGTTACGATGGAGAAAAAAACTCACACAAAACAAATCATTAAAATGTTCTGTGCACATGTCAAGGTGTACTTGGGACGGAAGAGCTATCTTTAGGGGGAGGGAATAGAGAAGATTTCATTGAAAGGTGCTGCAGAAGAACATCTTATGAGACTGAGAGTCAAACTACCTAACTGGAAGCAGTTTAAAGTGTGATAAGGAGGACCAGGAGGATGCCTTAGTAGCTGGGGGGGGGGGGGGGCAATCGAACACCAAAAGGTGGCATGTGAGACCAGACCAGCTATCCTCTGACTTCCACATGTGCAAGAGAGGGAGGGAGGGAGGGAGGAGGGAGAGAGGGAGGTTGCTTGTTTTCTAAATGTGATAAACAGGATCATGGCACTCCAGATCTTCACTACAGTCGTCCACTGGTCTACTTCCCTCGCCATCGTCACCCAAGGCTCTGTGAGCAATGTGTTCCTGACAGGAGCATCCTGACCCAAACATCACCAGCATACCACATTATTCATGAAATTCTTTCCTATGGCTGAAGGTCCTTTTTTAAATTATGCCAAAATATCAATTGTCTATAGTTCATTTTTCCCAAATACTACCCTGAATCTGCCAACTGGAGTCCCTCCCTTTAGAATTCTTTTCATTAACTTTACTTTACATACCTGGACATTGTTGCCAATTCTGTACATATAAACCAAGAACCACCACTGAGACAAGCACCAATATTACTCCCATTTCACAGATGAAGTAACTCACACTCAATAAACAGTTAATTTATTTCCTATTCCTCACAACATTGTAGAAGAGTCATCACTCTAGGTGAGAAGATGAGAAGAAGTTGAAAGTGCTGTTAATCTATTTCTTGCCATAATTTCTTGCTCTGGGACAGGCATTTGTGCCTTGGCACGTGGTCCTTTCCTATCAGTCTACTAATGAGACCAACCCTTTGATTTCCTAGGAGAAAATCAGTCATCACTTTGACTAGCATCACCCCACCCTATGACTCCCTAGAACTCCAGACCTGAGAAGCACTTCCACTCTTACCATGATAGAGAAGCAGCTTAGCTGGAAGTGATGACAAGAGAGGTAAGCCAAGGCTGAGAGATGGTTAAAAGGGGGAAAGCAATTGTCTCACGGAGCCTACAGAGATCTCAGGTCATCACAAGGCTGTACACCCACATGGGCCCAGCTTCCCAGCAAGTGCGCCTGATCCAGCGCCCCCACTACAACGCCTCTGCTCCCCAGTTAAATTTACACTGTCCAGCACTGTGGGGATGAGCCAGTAGCCTATCCTGTTGGACCAGATGGGTTGAGAGTCTCTGTCAACACCAATACTATTTTGTACTATGGACTAAAATACTTTCAACATGATCGCCGAGGAATTTTTTTTTTCATTACAGAAGTAAAATTCTGAAAACTTAAAAGTGTTTCTCCCAAAATACCGACATTAAAAAAAAAAAATCATCACTATTCTGTATATCCATTGACAAAATGGAGCTTTTGTATTAGACAACCTTGAACTTGAGCCCCAAATAATCTATTTATTGTTTATGGGATCTTAAACAAGTTATTGGAATGTGCCTAAACCTCATAATCTATGAAAGTGTGCATATATTTTAAAGTCTTTGTGAGTGTTAAATTAAGGGTATATGTCTGTGTGTGTGTGTGTGTGTGTGTGTGTGTGTGTGTGTGTGTGTGTGTGTGAGAGAGAGAGAGAGAGAGAGAGAGAGAGAGAGAGAGAGAGAGAGAGAATGAATGAGTGTGTCTATGAGTGTGTATATATGTGTATGTGTATATGCAACTGACAGCATAGTGGATGACAGTGGATAAATACAATAAAAAAATAAATGGTTTTCCTTCTATAGAGAACTCCAGGATTCACAACAGTATGAGCCTCATTTTCTCAGATATAATGAATGAATCTAAACAACAACAGGCTGGGTAGTCATCTGTCACTGGTTTGTCTGTCTCATGCGTCCTTACTGAAGGTCTGACATGAACTAAATTTTAGGTTCTCCAATGATGACTAAAATACCTTTCACCCTAAGGAGTTTGAAGACAAATGGACATAAGATTCAATTTTGCTTAATGCTTAATTATGCTTCAATGTTTCTACATAGAGGCTCACAACTACCTGTAATTCCAGTGCTAAGGTATCTGACCCTTTTCCTACAGGCATGGGACCACCCAAGCACCCAGTGCTCTGCACCACCCCCCACACTCATGTAAAGATAAAAGATAGTTTTGAAATGATGTTCTCTGTACATGACATGGCTGCCACACACATCAACTCACAACAGCTACAGGTGGTCGCACAAGCCCTGCACAACATCAAGCCAGTAACAACTTCATGATAGATGGTGGAGGGGCCCCTCCTAGTTGAGGAGCTAGTGGCAGATGATGGTTGTTAAGGAAAGGAGATTCACTCTCCTAAGGGAATGTGGCTGCCGGTAGGTTGCTCGTGTCCCACTAGTTAGCCTCACACTTGTGTCATATGGCTATACTAACTGGATGCAGAAAGCTATTTATAATGATTGGAGAAACAGAAGACATGAAGTTGGGATGGAGACAGAGTGGAAGGTACTAGGAAGAGTTTGAAAGGGTGAAGTGCTACATGGCTATGATGTATACACTGTATTAATGTATGGAAATCTAGTAAAACACTAATAAAACAGGTCTGTAATACTAAATATACATATTATAACATCTGTCACCTCCTGGTGACCTAAGTGGAACCTACTATTCTAAATAAAGATTAGTATCCCCTTGGAATTAGGCCTGTATCCCAATAAAATCCATGTTTACTTTGGTCAGCAGATAATCTCCTCCAACAAGCATTTCATTCAACAAATAACTATTCCTAGGCATTGATTATTCCTCAGTGCTAGGAACGAAGCCTAAGGCTTCACACAACTTACAAGTACTCAACTTCTGAGCTCCATCCCCAGGCCAAGGGCATGATCTTTGAAGATCTCTTTCTCTCAATTTAATACCAGAGATTGGTGTAATATCTGAAAAAAAATTCTGTATCCCAGAGACCACAACACAGCATTCGATTTAAAAGCTAGAAGTTCACAACTTGTTCCCTTGGAGGAGAACTTACCCTCTGTCATAAATGCTGTTTAATTTTCTATGGCCAGAGTTGATCATATACATATTTTACTGCACAGAAGGAACAAGAAAGAATGAGAAATTAAAATCCATTGACAAAAGAATGTAATTCCACTAGGTACCCAGAGCCTCTAGCAATTGATTTCAAGTAGATACTGTCTGATTGCTTGTCATCTTATTTATATGCAGAAATCTCAACTTCAACTCCTGTTAGAGGCAATCTTATTAGCATTACTGCATCCTCCATTAGCAACTGTCATCTCTGCTCACTGTGCTTCTAAGGCACTCAGTGGAGCATAGGGCTGAGAAAATGATCTCACTGATTCTGGCACCATCCCAAATATTGGCCACTTCCCTTGTACATGGTACAACAAATGGACATTTCGACATCCTGATTACATATGAAAACGCACAACCGAATATTCATTTTTGTACTTAGAAGTACAAGGAAATCACAGACAGTCCAGAGCACATTAAGTCAAATCCCGCTAATCGAAAGCTTATCCCCTAGCAATCAGGCATTCCATTCTGAAAGACTGGTTTCTGGTCTTCATTATTTTACTTTTCCCTAACTGAGGTCTTAAAGTGAACAGAAAGACAGACGTAGGTGATAGATTCAATGTATCAATGAAAACACCTGAAATAGAAAAATGCATCTTTTTTTTTAGATTTCTGTATAAACAAATACTGAAGTGGATTATTTTTAAATTAAATAAATAAATAAAAGATGTGGTTCAAAGGAACAGAGAAGACAGGAGCACAGGAAAGGCTATACTGCAAAGCAACGTGGTACCTAGACGCGCACGACAGTCAAACTCATGTTCTGAGAGCCGGAAGCACTTCCAGGATGGTTTATTTGAATAGCATCTGAAAGTGTGAAGTCTAACAAGACTTAGAGAATATATATACACATATATATATGGTTATTTTCTTACATTTAACTGCTAAATTATTTTGGTATGGAATTAAAAACAAAAATATGCTAAGGCTCAGTATTAAATGCTGCTGAAACCCTGACTAAAACCTGCCATAAACAATTCTGAACTTTTGAGTACAACAAACATGTTAGGTTTTTGATTTTTTTTTTTTTGCTTTGTTTTCGAGTTCAAAAATGAGTCCGTTATGATTGCAACAACAGTGACTAATTTCAGTAAACATTAATTGAATGTTGGATAATTCTCTCCTAGACACTGAAAGACGTAAGGCTGCCACCTCTCCAGAGAAAGAGCAAGGCCTTATTTATTTAGTTAAGGAATAAAAATAGAGAGATACTAAATTACCGTGCATGGTATATGTGGTGGGAGAAATGCAGAAAAAAACAAATTGCTAAGCTGTTCAAAGCAGGGGGGAAATCTCCACTATTTGTGAAGACTAAAGTAGGCATCATAGAGGAGGCAGCTCTCACATGGTGCTGAGAGATGGAGAGGACTCTGATGGGCACAGAAGCATGGCTACCAACTTGACACAAAGCAAAGATTTACAGAGTCTAAGAGCCTGTCTCCCAACTCTGGTTCTACCATCAATTAGCCATCTGATTCAGGATAGATCATTAAAACTGTCTCACCTTGCTGTAGTATAAAGTTGAACAAATAAGTTCATGTGCATCTTAGAGTTCACATAATAGTCAAATTAAATTAATTAATGTATACAACTTGCTCAGGCTAGTGCCTAGAACATGAAAAGCACTTTGAAAGTTAGCTGTTATTATTCTGGGTAGAGCAAAAGCATAGTCAAAGTGAAATGTGTATCTAGAATAATGAACAATTCAATTGGCTATAATGGAGAACATAGAGAAATAAGAAAAGATGAAGCTACAGGGATAAATTGGCAACTTTTTATAGAAAGAACTGAATGTCAGAGAAGAATTTGCTCTGAAGTATATGGGAACTACGGTATCAATGAGATTTTTGTTTTCACTTTTAGCCTTGATCCAGGTTCCATTAGATGTACTTCTTTTGCAAGATGCATCTGGCCTTGATTTAGCCCTGGATTGGGGGTAGGACAGACAAAATGTGAAGGAAGACTATTTTAGAAAGCAAATCAAAAGTTGGACGAATCTGTCTAAGATAGCAGTAATAGAGAAAGAAAAAGAAGGTGTCCCCTCATCTGTTCACAGTATTATTTTAAAGGGTTTTGACTTGGGTTTGTAGCTACATTATGATGTCACAGAATTGAAAGTTTGGACATGCTGGTGCAATAATGGAGCAACAGGTGAGTAACCAACCATTTTCTGATTGAATTTGAGGCCCAGTACTGTAGACTTGGTCAAAAGTCTATGACTAGAAGAGTTCCAGGTCCCGGTTTTGGAGAAACTACTGTTGTTTTGCTGTAAACTACATGTAGCTAAAGCTATATGCAACATATAGAGCATACAGCCTTCTAAATATTCATGTTTATCATCCTGGAGGCAATTGTAGAAGAAACAGGACCAAGTAAGAGCTTGGAGGCAGAGAACGAAGGAAAAGGACTCCAAAGAAAAAAGGCTTGGGAAAGTCTACTCTACAATGAGCGCAAACAGCTGGAGATCAGAGCAGAAGCCAGGGGCGCAGGACAGGAACAAGAGGGTGGGGTCACCAATCTTGATGGCTGGGAGCTTGTTAGCATCTCATATGGAAACTACTCCCCTCAAGCAGAATTCCATAGCTTTAGGTGGAAGAGAAATCCCCTTCTTCCTGGCTCCAAGCTTTCTGAGCAGTTACGGGTACTATGCCTGAAGGAAGCCTTCCCTGCCCCCAAAGCTGAAAGTCCAAGGGTCACTTACAGAACCCGCCCTTCTAGTGATGTGCAAATCTAGAGACCTACTGCTCTGACTCAAGTCTTAGCCAAATGATGGTGGTGATTTCTAGAGAGATAAATAGCTTTACCTTGCGAGATTTCTGTAGTTAGAACTGATATTAACTCTTCATGAAGAAAGCATGTCCCATATGTTAGTCTTCTTTTTATTATCTTTGTTCTTACTGCTGCTGTTTTAGACTATCTTGCTGTGTACCCCAACGCTCATGCTACTCACAGTATAGTCCAGGCTGTCCTTGAACTCGCAGCTCTCAGCCATCCTCTTGCCTCAGCTTTTCAAGTGCTAAAATTACAAACACATGCCACCATGTCCAACCCAACCTTTTGTGTGTGTGTGTGTGTGTGTGTGTGTGTGTGTGTGTGTGTGTGTGTAATGGCTGTGCCAATTCTCTAACCTAAGCCCTGAATTCAACAAAGCACTTTTCTTCAAGAAAATCATATGATATGTGTGCTGCCTCTAGCTGGCCTTGGTAGCCCATACCCTGTAGCTCTCTCTTTTCTAATATTCACTCAGTTGACCCTGAGCCTGTGTTTTCCATTAACTACATTTTGGATCCCATCAACACTACCCCAGTCCAGGGGTTCCCATTGTCTCATTACTTCTAGCATCTCTACAGCAATCAATACCAAGTTTTAGGTTTTTTATGCTGCAACAAAAAATAATTATATGTTTTCCACTTCTCTTTATTCTTCACCAGAAAGAGACCTATCATTTTTTATTAATTTCTTTACTTTGCATCCTGACGGAAGTTTCCCCTCCCTCCTTGCCTCCTAGTCCTTCCCCCTCCATCACCCCTTTCTACTCCTCCTCCCTTTCCCTTCAGAAAAAGGGAGGAGGCCTCTCATTTTAATATGGCCCTTGACCATCCTACAGAGATATTCCCTTAATTCATGCCTCCTGATCAGCTCCTATTTGTGTAATTTTAGCTTTTCCTTTTCCTTTTCCTTGTAATTCTTAATCATAATTGATCAAGCATGTACTGTAGTAGACTTTGATTTTTTTTTTATTAGTGGTAGTACATATTTTAGCAGACAGTTGTTATTTTGCATATGCTTTTTCTTTGGAGTAAGAAATTGTTTATTCCTATTTTCGTACAGTAAGTTTGTAGAAGGCACAAAAATTAGAGTATGTGGCATGCATGCAAAGCAATTCTAGTATCTCATGACATGGAACTACAGTCCTGGACACAAAACTGAGCAAACCACCTAAGCCGGGCCTGAGAAAGAGGGCATAGGGACTACTGTGTGAGCTAAAGGTCGGAGCCTCCGTTCTTCCTTCCTCCCTCCCGCCCTCCCTCCCTCTCTCTCTCTTTCTGTCTGTCTGTCTGTCTGTCCTTCCTTCCTTCCTTCCTTCCTTCCTTTTTTATTGAAAATAGATTCTTCTTTCATACAATACATCCCAAACACAGATTCCCCTCCCTCCACTACACTCCGTTCCCCCACTTCTTCTTCTCCCTCAGACTCACTCACTCCTCCTCTCAGTTTCCCCTCAGAAAAGAGCAGACCGACCTCCAAGGGGCACCAGCCAAACAGAACGAAACAAGACACAGCAAACGCCCTCAGATCGAGGCTGGACAAGGTGACCCAGTAAGAGGAAAAGAGTCCCAAGTAGGAGGCAGAAGAATCAGTGATACACTGGCTCCCGCCATTAGGAGTCCCACAGAACACCAAAGGAACAGCTATCCTATATCTGCAGAGGACCTGGTGCTGGCTGCTTGCAGGCCCGGTGATTGCTGCAGCAGTCTCTGTGAGACCATATGAGGCCAGCTTAGTTGATTCAGAGGGCCCTGTGCTCTAGTGTCCACCATCCTCTCTGACTCCTACAATCTCCTCCCCCACTCCCGCCTCTCTTCTTAGGGCCTGGATACTCAGAGGAATCTAGAGTTGCTTGGGATTGTCCCGGAGACTTTTTTCAGGTAAACTAACCAGTATCCTTTAGAGAAAAAAATGAGTCTGTTTGAGCTAGTTTTCTATCACATGAAACCATGCATCATACCAAGACAGCTCTTATGAATCAAACACCATTTTAGGCACTGAATGAAAGTCAAATTATATGTTTGCCCACAAATGTCTTGTAGTATAGTAGATTCAGTAGATGTATAGGAGATCTCAAATTACCAAAGACATAAATAACTTAAATAACTTGGTGAATTATGATACTTCCCTAATAAAAAAGTTGAGGGTGTTGCATTGCACGTGAGGGTTTTAAATTTTCCAGTTTGCACCATTCCTTAAAAATGAAAAATAAGTAAATTCATAAACCCCAACTAAAGAAAAAGGAAAATGTTTAATAAAATCTTAAAATGAATTATAATTATAATTAATGAATATAATTAATATATTTAATATAATTAAATGAATTATAATTTACAACTCTGTGGATAACACTGAATCTAAAAGTCAGTCACAGAAAACTACTATTCTGGTTTGAATCTAATGCACTCAAGGCTTGGTCACCACCCTGTGAGGAAAACTTTATAGTGGGAGTTTAGTTAGGGGAAGGTAGGTCTTAGGAAGAGTGGATGTCCTTGAAGATGCCATCACAGCCCTAGCCTCTCCCTCTCACCGCACACCCCACATACCAAACCCCACACCCCACACATCACACCCCACATACCACATCCTACATCTCACCCCCACACCCCACCCGATACCCCACATCCCACCCCACATCCTACACCCTACACCCCACACACCACATACCACACAACTTATCCCACACCTCACAACCCACATCCTATACACCATACTCCACACTCCATACCTCACACCCCCTACTTCCCCACACCTCATACACCCCACAACCCACACCCCACATTCCAGCCCACATCCCACACTCCACCCTATACCCCACTCCACACCCCACATCCCACCCCACATGCCACACCCCACCCTATACCCCACACCCTACACTACACTCTCCACACTCTACACCTCACCCCCACAACACCCCACACTCATACCCC
>NC_034596.1:48137354-48144854 GCF_900095145.1 Mus pahari
CACACACACACATACCACCCCCACACCCCACACCCCACACCCCACACCCCACACCCCACACCACACCCCTGCCTCTGTGATGTGAACTGCTTTCCCAGTCCTGTGCTGTTGCCATGGGGCATCAAGGCTTAACAAACATGGACTGGAGCTTTGGAAACCACAATCCAAAATAACCCCTTTCTCCTTAGGAGTTGCATATGCCACTGTTTGTTACAGTGACAGAGAGCTGACTAACCCAAATCTGTGGAGTATGATAGTACTTATGTAAAACTCAAAACCAAGAGAATGCAAAAGGAAGTTATGAATAAATGTATGTGTGCTAAATTAGCTCAGAGCATCAGTGAGGACAGTGGACACTTGGAGGAAGGGTAGCAACCATCACAGGCAGCTCCAGTAACGTTGCTAACTTCCATCACTTAAGCTGACGCGAGGACTCATATGTGTTTATCCTACTTAGAACTATGGGTCGTAATTTACATACACAACACACATTCATATAGCACATACTTTCATATGTTTTTGAAATTATTCCCATAATGGGCAGACTCTATCGTATTTACCTTCCATGTCTTGAATTTTTAAAACCTATCTGTAGACATGTTGCCTCCGAGTTAGGGTTTGCTCTATGAATCCCTCTTCCAGCCTTATGAATGCACAGAAGATGGTTTCCAGTTCAGGAGACTGTGTTGTCGCCTTAGTTCCATGCCTCCGTGCTGTAATTTATATTAAGGTGACTCAATTCTGAACAATGAAAAGGAGATTTTTTTAAAAGTACACATACACCAGTAAACTAAACGAACAGGCAAACATCCCCAAACTATTTCTCTGTGGGTTCCAAAATCCCCCCAAACAAAATAACAATAAACAGAATGAATTGATTACAGCCACAGTTGCAGTTGTGTTGGATTCCTGGGTTTGTTTCATTTGAGTTTAATTATTCCTAATGAACCCTCTCCTTCTGTTTGGCCCTAACTAAGATGTAGCTCACTTGAGTTGTGCCGGCAGGTCTCAACTCGTGAGCACAAGTGGTCTCTTTAGGCCACAGGCATGCTGCCTTACACCTGGTACAGGCAGACAGCGACTTTGGACCCGTGGGTGTAACTCCGCTGTATCTGTCAACACCAGTCAATGCCAAGCTGTGGCAACAATTGTCAAAAGTGTGGGATCAGGCTCTGCTAGGAATTAGCTTTTCATTCCATTTGATCATGTGGCAAGTACCTACCACATACAAGGCACCCAACCAGGCGTTGGAAGTGATTGAAAGTTCCCACTTAGGTGTATGCTAAATCTAGCGATTCTCAAACCTTATCTCGCACCTGAGAGGCATCTGGAGGACTTGTCGAAGCCATTTCCTGGGGCTTAAGAATTTGCATGTCTACTGCATTCCCCAGCAATGCTGTTGCTGAAGGTCCAGGGAAACACAGTGAGGAGCCCCTGGTGCAAGCTGATCCTGAGACCCAGAAAGTCCCTCCTGTTGTTGGCATATTTGACAGTCGCTAGAAATCTGCCTTAGAAGCAGTCTCCTTCCACATGTACAGCAAATATTTTGGAAAATATTATTGGCGCAATTAAATGTTCCAGCCGTGATCATAACTGACACCTGGTTACTCTTCCATGCCAGGCTGTGCTAACTGGTTCTGGTTCCCACGCATTTTTGTTCACTGGATCCTTGCCAAAACCACTTAGGTTGGTGTGATCTCCATTGTTTCTGATGAAGCAACTAAGGAGTAAAGATATTTTTAAAATCTTGCCCTAGTTTGGGCTTTTCCAATCTAAGCACTTGACTTTTGAAGCTAGAGATTTTTTTGCACATGAGGGGCAGGGAGTTGCCCTACACCTTTAGCAATGTCTCTGGCTTCTACTCATTGTCTGTCAGAAAAAAAAAAAAAAAAGCAGCACCTTGTTATAACAACCCAAAAATGTCTTGAGGCATCTTCAATTCTCTCTGACCGCAGTTGAGAGTCCTAGACACCCAGTCTAAGATGTGGCTAGCCAGTCAGCATCTTATCTTCTGGGGGGTTGTATGTGTTTTCACTTCAGAATCTCAGAATGTTAACGTTGGAAAGAAAGTTACAGACCATCTATGTATCTGAGTGGAACCTGTTTCTTTCCAGCCAGGATTAAGGGCCACAGGGATATTACACCACCACCACCACCACCACCACCACCACCACCACCACCACCACCACCACCCCCGAGATGTCAGAGCAATCTGCCAGGGACCTAGAGGGTTTCAGACTGATATTGACTTCAACTGCACCAAAGTTCCTTCATTTTATTGCCCAATTTTTTTTCCTCAAGAAATCCTCCCAGCCCATGTGTGCCTATGACAAGTGTATTTTGCTCTCTGCCAGCAAGTGCTCATAAGGCAAATGGCCTGGCTTCTTATCATTGCATGCTACAGAATGGATGAGAAAATGTGCTGAGTTCCCTGGGGAAGTTTTGTCAAATGACAGGTCCGAGCAGAACAAACTGATGGGAGACAAAAACACCCATATAAACCTGCCTCTGTCTGCCTTTCAAAGAGACAGCTCTGCCGGTAAAAACACAGAGTTTGCCCAATATGAGGAAATCATGTACCTATATACAATTACAGAACTATAAAGGTTAGCAACTTGAGTCACTCAGCCAAATAGTTTGCCTTGTCCAGAGTGCAAATTGCAGTAATTGGATGAAGACATCTGTACTATTTTAACCTGTCATGTTAAATATCTGTATTTTGTAACTCATCTTGATAGCTAATTTTCATGGAAATATGTGTTAATTGAGCAAAAAAGACATCTTTAAGATGGTTATCATAAGATAATCACACCCTAGGGCATTGTGAGGGAAGAGGTACTGCTCTGATCTGTGATTCTCCAAGGATATGATTATCACATGATAGCTGCCGCACCTCCCAAGTGAGACCTCTCTGGGCTGCCTCCCTGCTCAGGTGCTGGTGGTGTGTCCGTCTGTTTCTCACAGTGTTACAGTCATCTCTTCCCAGGAGGTTGTACAGTTTCTCTCAAAAAACTAGTACCTTAGGGCAGGGCACAGTCAGGAAATGGTGTGCTTTAGAGCTAGAAGATTACGGGAAAGGATAAGCTTATCTGTTTTGGAAAACATTGCAGGCTCCCAGATTCCGATGAAAGTTCTGACTATCCTTCCTAAATCCCCGACTCATGGTCTACATGCTTTGTCTCTGCATATGGTTGAAGAATTCACAGCCACTTTGGTACCCTCTGTTTACAATGTTTATTTGGGAGAGAGAGAGAGAGAGAGAGAGAGAGAGAGAGAGAGAGAGAGAGAGAGAGAGAGAAAGAAAACCATTAGTTTTTTGTATATTTATGTTATTTTACTTTTTATTATCTTAAATCTTTTTTTTACAGTCTAGTCATTATCCCCCTCCCATTCTGCCCTCTGACAGTTCCTCATCCCATTCCTCCTCTCCTGTCTCCCCACACCCCAACAACCCCACAAGCACCACACCAGGGCTCTCCATTCCCTGCAGCCTCAAGTCTCTCAAGGGTTGGGTGCATTCGATTTTTTAGCAAGCCTGTTTTCTGTGGTCTGGAGTATCGGGATATTTATTCACTACTACCACCCTTCCCCCAATCTATTGCTTTATATACATTTCCTGTCTTCGGAACACAGTACAGAAAGGCAACTTAATGGATACAACAAAAAAAAATATCAATTAGCAATGTTGAAAATGACCTCTGTTCAGTTATGACAATTAGTTTCCACAACCAGCCAATTTACACAGAGGTGATTTCTAGGCGTTAGCAGGTCAGTTGGTTTTGCATCCTGAGGATATAACAGAAGAGCCGATGCGTTGAGAGTAACTCTCGCCTTCTGAGTTCTAAAATTAACATAGAAGCAATAGCAATATTTCTTAGAGGTGATACTGCTAAAGTCAATATGGAATGAAAACTGCATTTTCTTAATTTGTTATTTAAGCCTTCGGTTTCTTCAAATGAGGAGTTGCTATTATTGTAATGTTTACTTTTGAATACATAAACTGTGAAATAATGGCAAAAACACTTGAAAAGTAGCCAGAAGATAAGAGGGAAACCTCTCTGTCGCCTACATCCCTGATTTAAAGAAAAGGCATGCTTTAAGGCTGATCTTACAACTCCAGTTAGAAAAAAGGAGAAAGATTGTCAATCTTCAGTAATGTATAAAGATTTGAGGTGCTGGATGCATTTTCCTGGTTGAGTGCATGAAGTCGTCTTTGTTTCGGGTTTCCTTGGCAACCCTTCTCAAAGTGTGTACAGGAAGAGCAGGACCTAAATGGAGTCTGGTCTGAAGAGGGCCTTAAAGGGGGGTGGGGGGACATCTAAGTTCCCTATTTTTATTCCTTTAGAAGTGCATGTGTGAGATGAAGGATGTGCAGGACAGAGAACACCATTTTCCATGGCGGGGTACCCACGTGAGAGCCAGACAACAGTGAGCTTTGAAAGCCGGCGCTGTTTTTCTGGCTCTGAGACATCTACAGAAGTATGGACTTCCTAGACGGCTCCTTTTAAAGGCCATTTTCATCTCCAAACCACCTCAGCAGCCCGAGATGAGTAGGGAGCTGTCTGCCTGGGGTGAGGCTCCAACTCCCTGTGAGGTTTCTTGGTAGGAAATTTTCATGGCGATGACAGGAGAGATTGTCGGGATTTTTAACAAGTGGCTTTCTCATTTCTAAAACAGTAACTCGTTTAATTGTTGCCAACACCTGTGGCTTCCACCCGACCTCAAATTCAGACCTCTGCTCCCTGCCTAGACTGAATGACTGCTCTGTCTCAGACGCGCCCTATGCAGCCTGGGACACTGCCTTCCTTAAAAGGTTCTTCCTTCTTGGCTGGTGACTCCTGTTTTCTGCTCTTCTGCCATCTTATTCGCTGGACAAACTGTGACTAAGAAAAAGCAATTGAGTATTTGTTCAGAACAAAACAGAATACCAAGTAACTCTGCAATCAAAATAAAAGAAAAAAAAGTAAAAATACTTTAATGCAGTATTTTAAAAATAAGATTAAATGCAAAAAACTGTGAGGAACAAATTATCAGAATTATAACCAGGATCCATGCTGACTTGATCAAGTCGCTGTTCACCACAAGGCTTCTACGTCCTCTCTTCTGCACTCCACCTGCCATGCCCACATGCCCAGGTTTGCGTTAATTCTTGGTTAGCACGCACAGAACATGAATGCCTTCATGCTATCATGATCTATGCGTATACACATGTGCACAAACACTCATATGCACACAAACACACATCCATCCATGCACACACACACAAACAAATTATCGCACATGCTATCATACACACATATATATTCACACAAATTCAGTCTTTTGTCATTAAAATTTTCTTGACCCCCACCACCACACACAAACTAATATATATATATATATATATATATATATATATATATATATATATATATATATAATCTTCTGCCGGCTTCCAGCTCAAGATCCTCCTCCCTTAGACTCCCAAAGGCTATGCCCCCACAGCCAACTTACATTCAAATGAAAGAGCACTCTCTTGGCTGAGTGTGAAAAGGTTGCAGCACTTCACTGTCGTCCGGAGTCTTCAGATGTCTCTACTGACTCTAGCTTCTGGTGCTGAGCACTGTCTCTGCCTCTCTGGTGCTTATTCCTTTTTGGAGACACTGTGTACCTTCTCCCTGGGAGAGTGTGTCATCTTCCTTTGTGCTCAGAATGATTCTCAGGCCAAGCCTACGTTGTTTTGTTGGGTTTTTTTCCCTCCACAATTATTCCTGGAACTCAGCGAGCCCTTTCGATGCCTGGCTCAAGTCTCCCTTCAATAGAGAAATTGTCTTCTATTATTTGTTTAGTTATTGTTTCATCTCTATTTCCTACCATTTCTCCTTATAGAATTCCTGTCATTTACATCTGGAGAACGCTGCCTGTCCTGGGACTTCTTTGTTTTCCCTCTTCTGTTCTTTTCATCTTTCCGTTTCTATTCTGATAATTTTCTTTCCATACTTAACTCTCCAACATACTGAATCAGAATTTGCTGGAGACCCTCTTTTACTTTAATCTATGTATTGTCCTTTCACACCTTGGAAAAATCACAAACCTTTTAGTTCCAAGAGAGATGCTGTATAATATTTGAACTTCAGGTTACCTTAATAGTTTTTATTTTTTATGAGATATTGTAGCTTCACTAGCAACTCCATTTTTGTACAGGCGAGAGTCCAAATATTGTTCTTCTCCCAGGCTAATGCCCTTAACTTCCTTCCTTAACCTGTACCTCACCCTCAAATCTGGAATCTTAGGAGCTATCAAGAGAAGTATCTTACTTCATCATCCAGCAAGCTGCTGGTTTGCTTCCCAAGCATTAAATAAAAAAAGACCTCCTCTTTCACCTCCATCCAGTTACAATGGCTCATGTGTCTTTGATTGAGCTAAAAGAAGCCCAGTTAGTTGGCAAAATAAACATAGATGGGGACATTTCTAGAAGGGATTTACATTGAGCCCAAGTCATTAGACCAAGGAAAGATCTGCCCTCACCAAGTTGTTCAACAGAACAAGAAAATGGTAGAAAATTAAATCCACTCCTGCCCCATCTCCTTGAGAATGTCTATTTCCTCCTGTTCTTGGCCATAAACATTCCTGCCTTTGGTTTGGAAGATTAGCTGTACCACTACATAAACTGCTATTTCTAGATCTGGGACTTTCCTGGTCCTTCAACTTACACATTCCATATTTCATGTCCTCTCAGATTCCATAATCAACTGATCCAGCTCCCATAAGAAATTCCATGTACCAGTTCTGTTTATAGAAGAAAACCTTGATTAATACACAAGGTTTGAAAGCTCTCGGCCTCCAGCCTGGGAGGCAGGCAATGACCTACCCAGTGTTTCCTCAGCTCCTGAAGCCTGCCTTCCAATTCTTTGGAAGGATTCCTGTCCCCAGCCAAATAACCCATGGATGTCCATGATCTAAATCCCCTCCAGAATGAAAGGCATGCTGGTGTTCACGTTGACTGCTCTGTGATAGTCTCTAGGCTCTTCAGCCCCCCAAAATAACAGAATTGTTATGTGAAGGATTATCCAAAAAGCAAGAGTGTGAACATTGTAAACTTGTATCTGAGAGGTATTAGTGTGCTGAGTTTTATGTTTTTATGGTACTAGTTAAAATTGTTTCCTACTGAACATCAGTTTAGGAACAAAATAGTCAGGATTCTGGTCTTCTTCTTTGTAAAGGTAGATTACTAGACTGCCTGCCTCTTTAGTTACATAGAGTATTGGGCTGTGGTTCTGTATGTTCCAGACACAGATGTTATGAGTTAGCTATGAATCTTCTTCAGATAATAGAAAGGATAACCAAAGTCAAGTTTCCGTATCAGTGATTTTTTGGAAGAGCTGAAAACCGGGGTAGAGTTAGGGCATGTTAATTGCTCTCTGTCCAGCCACAAGCAATGGATGATTCTGGATTCTTTTGTTTACCATCCACTGCTGTTTGGCTGAACATACAACAATTATTTCTCCATGCTCATTCAAG